>NW_019385277.1:253709-273751 GCF_000671375.1 Centruroides sculpturatus
AAAAAAAAAAAAAAAAAATATTACTTTTTGCCAGCTATTTTCTAAAATTTATATTATTTACATTTCATCTTTATTATAATTAATAAGGAATAACAAGTTTTTTAAGTCCGACTACACTCGAGATACGACTCACGAATTCCTCTATCTCTCTATCCCTTCGACCTTTCACCACTTAAATTTAATAGCATCAATTTTCCTTATACACAAGCTGCCCTGCTTAATTTCATTCCTTTACCTTCATTCCACCCTAAGATATTAAACGAAATAGACGCCAACACACACACAAAATAAAAGTAATAAAAGTAAATTTAGAATTGTAATTTTATTTTATTAAAAAGTAGTAAAAGTAATAAAATAAAAGTAATAAAAGTAAATTTAGAATTGTAATTTTATTTTATTAATTAATAACTTCCAGCCACAGAAAAGTGAAATGGTGTTTACACTGTAAAATAGAGATTCATCTAAAGTAAAAAGATAATGCTAAATTTGTGAATGTCCGGACATTTTTTAAGTTGTAAATATATTTAATTTTTTAAGAAGTTAAAATTTAAAAGAAAATTGTGGTTAGTTAAAATGTATTCTAAATATCTTTACATTTGGGACTTAAATAATTACGCTTTCAATATAGTGAATACTCCATCGTTCTCGCGTTGTTATTCGTAAATTAAAAAACACTAATATAGCAAAGCACACGCGCAATATCCGTATCAAGTATATGTAAAGCGCAATATGATACTGTACAATAGGTAACTAAATTTCGCCTTCTACAGTACTATTGATTTCTTGAACGCAATTGTTCTCTATGTCGCTCATACTTTACTTGTTCAAATATGCACGCAAAATGCTAATAAACTGAAAAAATTTACAGGAACGCCTTTTGTTTACATAAATACACTAAAAGATAAAAAGTAATAATTTTTTCAGTTTTGGCAATATTCTTGGTGTTACGAGTCCAAAAATAAAAGCTGATGCACTCGTGTTTAGAAATATTCTCAGCTACACTTTCTATCAATTTTTATGGCTCTCCATCAGTGCTCGCGCTTTTATTTTTGATGGCATAATACCAAGAATACTGTGAAATCTGGTAATATATATATATAAAGTAAATATTAATATAAAATATTTATATTATATTAAAATATTTTATATAAAGTAATATATATATATATATTACTTTTTAGTGCATTTATGTGAATAAAAAGCGTTTTTTAAAATTTTTTTTAATACTTTCTTATTTACTTTTTAAATTTATATATGGAGCACTAAATTATTGGAATTCGTTTTGGTTTAATAGTTAATTAGAAACTGGGTAAAAATTCGGTTATACGGTTTTATCTAGACCAGTGGTTCTCAGCCTTTCTGAAGCCGCGAAACACCATTCATGTACTTTCTATTACACGGAGCATCAGCATCAATATACTCAAAAATTGATAAGCAATTCCATGTTTACTATTCTCAGGAAACAATGAAGCAATAAACTAATAAACTTTAATATATTGAATAAAATAGAAACATGGAATAAAGCAATGGAAATAAATTTGAATAGAAACTTTAAAATCTTTTCTTTCGCGAAGCACTCGAGGTAGGTTTGCGGAACATCCGTGTTCCGCGGACCTACCTCGCGTGAGCGTTACTGTCTAGATCAGTGGTTAATAACCACTGATCTAGACAGTATAGCTGAAAAGGGGAACATAGCGACGCGTAGCGCCATCTGTTATCAGATTTTATTTACAAATTTTAATTTTTCGCTAATTTTTTTCCTAATTGTTAAATTTGTTTGCAAAATCTAAAAAGGTGTGTTGTTGTCGAGAATACAAATATATGCGCAGTTTGTACACAGAATGCGCAATGCGCATAGATGGGTAATTGAAAAGTAGTAAAACTTCAATTTCTTTATCTGGACAAAGTAAGTTAATGAAAAGTGCATAATAGACAGTAAATTAAAACTCTATCAATAGACAACTATACTTCGTTATTCGAGCAAATGTTGGAGGTTAAAAACTATTGCGGATAGAAATCTCTATATTCTATCTAAATCATCGGTATTCATAATACATTTTCCAATTTGAAATCAAATTTTATATATTGATTCAATTATTTTAAATAATAATAATACGAGATGCAGTTAACTTCTAAGGTTTGTTTTACGTCTTAACAATAATTATTTCTGTTTTTCCGTGTCTTTCCACGCATCGAATCCAAACGCTCGAAAGTCCTCATTAGTTTTCGATCCTCGCACCCTTAATAGCTCACAAACAATAATTCGATTTTCCTGAATATTTGTCGACACATTTCCTATTAACACGCGGGGAGATTTTCCCTGTAAAATTTCAGAAATTTTTCGACGAAAGACAGGAATTACTAAGCTTCAAAGCGGGTTATAATATTCGGAGTTCGGTCATTCGGACACGCTACTGATAACAAATTTTAGTAACTAGATCTGACGACACAAGACTAGAAACTGTCATTTTGATAATACAGTATATGGAAACGTTCTATTTAGATTTTTGCTAAAATAATTTTCAGACAAAATTCAGTATTTTCTTGTACAGATTTCTGGAATTTTTACCATACTTTTCCTTATTCGGATTCAAGTTCAAAGATAATTACTCGTAAACTTTGAATTTTAAACATGTTTTGCTTTCTGAAATAGACAAAGTATATATACATTTTAAATATAATTTCCTAAACATTTCGTCAAATAAAAAAAAAAAAAAAAAATATTACTTTTTGCCAGCTATTTTCTAAAATTTATATTATTTACATTTCATCTTTATTATAATTAATAAGGAATAACAAGTTTTTTAAGTCCGACTACACTCGAGATACGACTCACGAATTCCTCTATCTCTCTATCCCTTCGACCTTTCACCACTTAAATTTAATAGCATCAATTTTCCTTATACACAAGCTGCCCTGCTTAATTTCATTCCTTTACCTTCATTCCACCCTAAGATATTAAACGAAATAGACGCCAACACACACACACACACACACACACACAACACACATATATATACTGTATATACATAAGTTACATATCCAAGGAATGTTTTGTCGTTTTTTAACGTTTTTGGGTTCAGGAGGTCTCAAAAGCGGAGATTTACAAAAAACTTGGAGGGTGAAATTTAGCACGATTCCAATACGTTCCCACGTTATGTATACATAACAGCCGGAAAGTAAAAACTTCTCTTAGTTGTCTTCGTGTTTGACATTTTAATATTTAATTTTTTCTATAAAACTGATCACTACCTTTTTGCCATTTCATAATAATTAAAAAATAGATAACAGATCTGTTTTTTAGTTATAACAAAATCTGATAACAGATGGCGCCCCCCACACACACACAACTTTATCAGAGTCGATGAATATACTGGTCCTTGAGCTATGCTCTTGAGTAGAGTTAATGTTTCAGTTTGCCGATAGCTGGCGTTAGAGTTGCACTATGTCGAGAAGTTGGTTTATAAATTTGGTTAGTAAATAGTTTTACCGTTTTCAAGCATTTTTGTAACTTTTTTACTGTTTTGTCAAAAAATCATCTTATTTGTAATTACACTTTTTTTATTTTTATATCACGTATAAAGAAAGAAACATATACTTTGTTTATAAAAAAATTGAATAAGATGATAATTTTAAATTACAGAGGATCTGTTTAAAACTCTTATATTGCTACATATTGCACACAAACGTTTTATACATAATGTTCTGAGTATAACATATCTGTTCAATACATAAGAAATAGTAAAATAAATTAATTAACTTACACTTTACTGTTTTATTTTATTACATACGTATGACAATATAATTAGGAAAACCATAGCTTATCCTCTGATACATTTAAATAGCCATACAAATTTAATCCAGTTAAAGATAAACCATTTTTCAAAATAATTTATTAACTTTAATACAGTACTATGTAAAGAGTGCTATACAATTTTACTTCATTCGGTATAGCGAGAAATAGTATTTGAAATGAAATAGTTTTGTATTTTTGACGTGAGAAATTACATTTCTTATGACACTCACATTGACTCTACATATTTTGGTAATTTATATAATACTAGTAGCCCGGGACGCCCCCTACTGGGCGTTCCAGCAGCATTACGAATTCCTGAGGCATGTTTAATGCACTTTATATATGAAAGTTGTGTGCGCTTAATGTTTAAAAGTTTGATGCAGTTAATATATATAAATGTATACAATTCTTCATCTTAGAAACTAAACTTAAAATATCAATACACAAACAGCAAACAGTATTTGTACATGAGAAAGTGAAGCTATTCTTTACTCAAAATTGTTCAAATAAATAGAATATGATTAAAAAATCAAGTATAAATATATACAAATCTTCACGTTAAAAAGTAATGTTAACAGATCAATACACAGCAAATAGTATTTCTGTATTACAGACTGAAGATATTCTTTAGCTGTATTCTGTATTCCATCATTTATCCCATCATAAAACTTCTGTATACACAACATTTATGGTAAAAAAAAAGTATTATTATTTGGAATCAATTTGCCTTATTGTGTCATTTTGTCTTCTGTGTCGTTTTGCTTCTGCCTGCCTGTGCAACATTGCAGATCTGAGCTCATGAGTTTCATTCTGCAAGCCTCCACGTGTTGATTCTGCTATTCTCTGTAATGTTTCCTGCGCACGTCTCTCCCTTTGTCTCGCAGCAGTGGCAGCTTTACGTTCTCCCACAGTGGCGTATTTCTTTGGTCGTGCCATGAAAGGTTTCTATTATTATATTAAAATATTACCTTAATTATTTCAAACCTTATCGTTTCATCGTAGTGGTTCAAATCTATCTGGTTTTTCGTTATTCGCCCCCTAGTGAACAATACAGGCATTCCGTGACAATAATAAATTCCTATTACAAATATATTGAATTATTTATATTGTTATATATTGGGCAAATAATAATTTATTGGCCAAATAAATAATAATAATTTATATTGTTAATTTAAATAATGTTTGAAATATAACACACGATAGGGGCGCCTCTAGTGTCCGTTATCAAACGGTTACGGGACGGATAGTTGAATGGGTTATATATATAGATTTTTCACTATCAAAAGTAGAATATGAATTAAGATTCATTACACCTGTCCTTTCTTTATATAGGCCTATAAAACATCACTAACTTTTAGACTTCGTGTCATCACGGATCACCGTCACTGTTAATATCCAATAATACTGTTTGAACTCTTGCCACCCTATATTTAACTATTTTATTTGTCAACCTCTAACTCGCCATTTTCTAATTACCTGTAAGTTATTATCTGCCTGTAAATATGTTGAATACGTTGTCTAAATAATTGAAATTTCCTCATTTTTTCCATAACAGCCTATATTTCAAATCCAAGTCTAAATCTACTAACTTTTAATTTCCCTTTCTAACCTGTTCCTAACGTTTTTGGCTCAACTTTAATTTCTCTCTCTCATTAATAAACACAATATAAATTGCGTATTCTGAAACGGTGTCTTTCTTTCTGTTTTTACTGTCACAACTACCGTGTTTCCCCGAAAATAAGACAGTGTCTTATATTAATTTTTGCTCTGAAAAATGCGCTAGGTCTTATTTTCTGAGGTCTTATTTTCGGGGAAACACGGTAGGTACATAAACTCTTCTGTCGGCATCAAAAAAGAAATGCCAACAGAAGAGGAACTAATGCCCGAAACGCGTCTCGGCCAACAAGATATTCCCGAATTAAGATTGGTGTCAGAAATGCGCAACGCCTGTCTATGCACGTAATTGTGACAGTAAAAACACAGTATAAATTGTGAATAACATATATCATGGTTTCTTTCTCACTGCAAACTGTAATAATTCACCCAATATTAATAAATAAAACGAAATATTGGCTTAACCGTGATAAACTCAAAAGCCACCCGAAATCCTAAATCTTTTTTTGTAACACTTTAAATCTAACTTTGTTAACACATGGTTTAACATTTTTATACATTTCCATAATTAAATTATATAATTTTCATCATTCTCTTTTCTTCTTGATTCGGAGAGTTCTCGGGAATCCCGAAGACATACCATATTAATTAATAATGTACTGTAGTACATACAGGCTCAACTATAAATTATTAAACTACGATTTCTTTCCTTAACGGAAACGCCCAAAAATATTTTAAAATGAACACAAATCGTAAACAAAGAACAAACAATTTAATCAATTTAAAGTCTAAAATCGTGAAAACAGTTAATAGAAATATAAATATTAACGACATTTACGAATAAACAATGTTCATAAAATAGTATTTATAAGCAGTCCGTTAAAAAAGACAAAAGCAATATCTCTGTTAAAAACGAGAAAATTTCATGTATGAAAAGAATTTCTGCTGATTCTCTTAATGCTCAAGCGATTAAAGCGCTCGAAGTGGCAGAAATATTTACTACGCCAGTATCGTAGCATTAGAACTATTGGTAGTTCAAGAACCAGTATATCAATCGACTCTGATAGAACTGCAGTCTGACATATATCAGAATAGGTTAGGCTACTCTTTACCGGTTTCCTTAACTTTTATTATTTATTATTAATTTCAAACATGAAGACCCACGTTCATTTTGTAATTTTCTTCGCCTCGATCTCCGTCTGGTTGATACGAAGTAGCGATGCGGTTAAAGCCGTAGAATGTTCGTGCTGCGGTAAGTTCGTCCGTGTAATATTGACTCGCTACCAGTCGTTTTGCATATTTTTAAAACGTTCTTTATATTAGTTTATAAATTATACAATTAAATACAAAATAATAATTAATCCCAATGAATTCTTAATATAACAATCGCTTCAGGAAAACCAAAAGGTAAGATTGTATCCACGGACATCGGCGGATGTAAGAACCAATCTTCATACGAATGCGAATTTAATTTCGGTGGTCCGCTGAAAGTTCGTATCAAATTTGAAGTTTGTAAGTATTGTTGTAATTGTTATTTACAAACACGAGGTATAGTTGTTAATTGCGTTACGTCTTTCAGGCGAAGAAATATCGAATATCGATTATCAGTTAACGGCGGTTAAAGAAATTTTGTGGGCTAGAAAGACTTTCGGTTATCCGAACAAACATATCGGATCCGAATCTGGAATACCTTCTCCTCTTAAACCGGGAGAGATTTATCAATTTCAACGAACCTTTTGGCTTAATGATTCCAGATTTACCGTAAGTATCTTAGAATTATTGTTTTCGTCATTTAAAGAAGTTTTACATCAGGTTTAATTATACATTTGTATATTTTCATTCATCAGAAAAGTTCTGTCAAACATTTGAACTTGGAAATTTTAGACAGAGGAAACGGGGATAGAATTGTGTGTATAGAAATACCTGGCAGAATGATGGAACAAAAATAATAATAAAACGAGTTCTTAATTAAACTATCGTTGCTAATATTTTTGCTTGTCACCGTTACTTCGACAATATCGAAAATTTCATTGAGAAATTAATGTTTTGAAAATAAATAATTTGTATTGTAAACTGCGTTAAATGTAAAATTCTTATTTTCGTACTGAAAAAAGAGAATCAAGAATAGAAATGTTCGTGTACTTTTAGGAAATTAACTTGATTTTAATAACTATATATTTTTTCAACGTATTCGATGTTAAAATTTCAATAAATCTGCATCACGATGAGTTTCCATTTTCGTTCTTGTATTGTTTAATTTTCTGCAATTCTTGAAGATTTGCATGTTTTGTGGCTATACCGGATGATCGTGCTAATGTAGTGTACGCTTAAATCTATTAAAGCGTGTTTAAATAGATATTTAGCATCGCAAATGCAGCCAAATTTGATTTGCTCGAAACGTTGCAGAGTGCAATGTATACTGTAATCCGTTAATGTATATGTTACGCAACTCGCTTTAGGTTTTTTTAAACACTATTTTGCATCGTTGTATGACTGTTTATGAAGATTAAATTCTCAGACTAAAACTGTGCAGAACTCTTGAAGCATTTTTACAGAGCGGAACGAACTTTAACCGTTCGTACGATAAATTTAAAAGATTACGAAATTTCATAACGTAGACGTTAGGTACTGTACCTAGTAATAGCCTAAGTAAAATTATCTTAGACCTTGAATAAATTACTGATAATAGAAGTAAATTAAAATGATTAGTTAATTTAAATGTGATAATCGCTTCTTGATTAGTTATTTTTTAGCAGTCAGTTAAATACTTATATTCTTCTCTGTAAAAGTAATTAAGAATCTTAATTTTAGTTTGCATATCATGATTTATAATCTATAATTTATTAAAAAAAATAATTAACTACGATAAGCTCACTAATGCCCGAAACGCGTCTCGGCCAACAAGATATTCCCGAATTAAGATTGGTGTCAGAAATGCGCAACGCCTGTCTATGCACGTAATTGTGACAGTAAAAACACAGTATAAATTGTGAATAACATATATCATGGTTTCTTTCTCACTGCAAACTGTAATAATTCACCCAATATTAATAAATAAAACGAAATATTGGCTTAACCGTGATAAACTCAAAAGCCACCCGAAATCCTAAATCTTTTTTTGTAACACTTTAAATCTAACTTTGTTAACACATGGTTTAACATTTTTATACATTTCCATAATTAAATTATATAATTTTCATCATTCTCTTTTCTTCTTGATTCGGAGAGTTCTCGGGAATCCCGAAGACATACCATATTAATTAATAATGTACTGTAGTACATACNTTTTTTATGATTACGAATACATTTTACTTAAATATATTTGAAGAAACAGAAAATAATTTTAAAATTTACTTCCACGTTCTAAGGCATTTTTACTTAAGAAAATTATTGTAAATATGCTTAAAATTTCATTTACATTATCCTCTATTTAAGTTCAAAATTTAATTTAAAAATAAATATTTTCTGCATAACGTATTTGAATAAGACATTTGAAATTATGGTAACTTACCGCTAATTCCTGCCCCGATTATTATAACTTCGGCACTCTCCGACATGTCGAGCTTGGCTCTGTTACTGTGATTCTAACAAGCTACACCACTGCCGAATGATCCGTTATCTTAAATCTCGTAATATTAAAATATTTAATCAAAATAAGTGATTAGATCCATTTATTAACGTTGGTAAACTCTAACCTCTACTATTCAGCTACCCATTAACTTATAAATAGATTAAATTAACAACAGTTATAAATAGCAATAAATGTTGCAGGGGAGTGTGCTTTTTACTTAATCTATTTTTTATAATCAGGTTATCGTTTGCAGTTAAATTTATTTATTTATTTTTTCTTTTCTGGAAAATAATGCAAAAGTATTACCCTTCCGTTTATAAGAAGTTTTATTTGTTTATTTATTTGGTCCTTACTTCTGCTTTCATCGTTTTTGATTAATTAATACTTAATCAATGTGCGAATATTTACGTTTTGTTTTACGTTCCATTTAAGTTTTAATTTCCTAAAACGAAGAAATAGAACGGTTGCAAATGTCTGCAGACTTCAAAACCAGGTACAAATTTCCAATCTTGCGGAGGCATACGATGGAAAACACATTGCCTTAATACCACCGGACAATACTGGATTCTTTTATTGCAAATATTTAAGCACAATGGTATTCCCCTGTAACTGAGAACTTAGAGTTTTTAATTGTAGAATGGTTGCATTTCGGACGAGTATGTTAGAAAATACCAGATTACACAGGAAACAAAACAAAACTCTAACTCTGTCAGACAAACTCAAAAACCAAACACAAATTTAATTTCGTTCGGTGAAGCATTGACATTTGACAAACACTTGATGAAACTATATGGAAAACAGGAATTTGATTACGATGCAAAAATTTTCAACTACACGCAGCATACGGGGTCGGAAGGCAAACTATTAAGGTTGCAACCTGCCAGTTGGATGACCCCGTATAGAATCCGAACATATCGATTTCTCGATCCGTCCGGATTCTATACGGGACTAAGAATTTTTCGGAAGCTGGTCTGCCGGATATGTCGGTTCTCGTTCTTTACCACCGGGCTACCCTACTGTGAGTCTGGCCGAACCCATAATGGGCTTGATAAAAAGAAAGGCGTATATACATTTTTAGCTGAGGAATGAGATTGAATTTATCATACTCTCTATGTTTTTCACAGTAATTTTCTCAGAAGTAGCCAATATTTTCCAACTTTTCCTACGCTTCTACTCTTTTATAGTTATTAGTGTATTCTTCTGACTTAATAAATAAAACTTCTGTGTAACTCTAGAAAGCCTGTTGTAAAATTCTAGGACCAAACAACTCGAGACATTTTTAATATAGGACTAAATATAAAAAAGTGCCACGCCACCCTACAAGTTTCCAAGACAACTACAAGCGAACAAATATTATACGCATGCGCCTATCACTCGTTTACACGAAAAGTACAAATACACCTTCACTCTTCTTTCATTCCAGTCCACGACACACAGAATTCAACTAGAGTCGTCGTGCGAGCCGGCGCTTGAAGGGGACGTGAAGCTTGGAATGAACATTGTACAGTACATTGTACAGTCGAACATTGAATAAATACTCAGTCGTGTTGTGACTGATATTGTAAGATCAGCTTAACACTGAAGTATAATAATAATAAATTTTATTATAGGCCTATTTATTATGTAAGATGTTCAAGTTAGTTCAGCTATTTACATACTTTAAGGAAGAATTTTAAAGATATTTACAAATTCCCAAATAACTAATATCTGGAGATTCCAAAAATTTTTAAGTACTTCCATAACTGCGAAATTACTGCTGAGAAAAGGCTCCAGAACTCTACAAGTTAAAAAAAAAATGTATTCTCATTCTAACACAATCATGAATAACACCACAATAGGTACCAGTACATAGCTTTACACTAAATTATTTAAATATCTTATACAATAACAGTAATTTTGGAACAAAAAATTAATATATATATACCTAAAAATGTTTGACGTTTCAAATATCGTTTCAAAATCAAGAAAATTTACATCTCGATATAACATGAAAATAAACATGAGTTTTTAATATTGCATTAATCCATATTTAACTCCTTTGCGACTTTCCAATTTTTGATATTAATGTAATTAAACATAAAAAATACTTAAAACTGAAAAAACGAAAGAAATGCGTTAATTAATTTTGAAGAAAAAGCGTCAAACTTTATTTTCCATTGTCTCGCCTTTCTGCGAAATTTGATACCGATGAGTCATTGTTTACACAGCTGGGTGACCTCGAGAACAGCTGGTGTCGGATTTCCCGGGTCATTCTCATAGACGTCTCGGGAGGACAAGGGTTTAAAGTAGGGTAAATAGTAGCTGGCCGTATATTTTTAAATATTTTTGAAAAATTAAAATTTTTATTGCGATTTCCGACCCCCCGACTTAATTAAACTTATATATAATAAAATCTATTAATTAAAAAAATTAAAAAACTATTGGAGGTCGTTTTTGATATCAGAAAGTAGGTTTAAATAACTTTACCGAAGTAAAATCCGTGCACTACAACTTTAGAACAATGAATGAAATTTGATTAAAAAATCGCATTAAAAACAATTCAGCGTTACTCGAGCGTCATTAAAAGTAAATTAAAATCGCGATAAAATTAATTAATTAATTAATTACATACATTACATCAAATAACTATATTTAATTACATTGCACAATAGACAAAACATTTAATACACTACGCTTTTAAGATAAAATTAATGTTGACTGTAATGATTACAAATATAAATTCTACTCATTTGATTTTAATTTTTTTAATTTTACGGCTCGAAGATGTTTTTTTTTCTGAGATTGGAAACCACTTATCATTTTAACAAGATTATTCCACATAATTTTACAACTATAAAGTTTGATTTTCAGTCGAATTTGCAAAGACATTCACCAAAAACATTAAATGACGATAGAGATAAATATCGATCGAGTCGAATATTACTAACCTTACGCGCAATCGATAACCGACGTTTTGTACTTAATTCATAAATTTCGGGACACATTTTTATTGTTTGCCTTGTGAACCATTAATTTAATTAAGCAGCGATTGCAATAGTAGCACATTCGGTAGACAAAGTTAATTTTTCTCTGTCGAGACGAAAAACTAATTCGTTAGGAAATGAAGTGCTACAGAATTGGCTGGAATCAAATGATTCCAGCCAATTCTGACAAATAATTCATTAATTTTTCATTAATTATTTTTCAGTGTATAGCTTGAAATATATGTTAAAATTAGTAACACAGATTGAAATACATTTTGGAAAGAAAATTCTTTCCGAAATATCGTATAAAATGGATCTATATTAACAGAATTTTTAAAGTTTTCTTTGCTGGGTAATACTGTTTTTAATCGAATATTGTGACTTTTTTAAGATAAATTACAAAACTTATAAATCTTAATTTTTTCGCTTTCTAATAACTGCGATAACTGATGTAATTATTAGACCCACTTATTAACTGCCCGTAAAGTCCAAATCGTTCCTCTATGTTATCGTTCTGAAATTTCGATAACGGAAAATAGTCTAAATTGTAATTATCAAACATATACGAATTCGGTTTTACAAAGGCTGCATTTCTTATAATTAATGCCCGCAATGTTTGAGATGTTAGCGTGTCGATACCAGCAATGTTAATTTCCACTTTTTTATCCATAAAATCATTTGACTAAGAAAATCAATTTATTTATTTTTATCAATTTATTAAATATTTGTTGTTTTTACTGCTTCCCTAACTTACGTCTTTTGAGCAAGATCAGTCCGTATTGGTTATCTGATGTTATTTCAAATAAATTTCAAAATTATAACGTCTGTTTACTTGATATATTAAAATAATTCATAGAGAAATGTTATTTCTTTATTTTCACAACCTTTACAGATGATTTTACCGTGATTACCGCAAATGTGGTTATTTCATTGGTTGCACTCGTTTTCATTTCCGAAAAATGAGTTGATCTCTTTGTCACATTTTTCTGGCTGCATTGTACCTCGAACTCGACTTTCTGTTTTAATTCCGTAGCGAGAAATTCTTAAGCCGCGCTTATCCGACAACGGTCGATGATATATAAATCCATTTATCGAATCAAAAAAATCACACAACAGTAAGAGACTAACGCTTAAAAATCCAGCAACGACTCGCGTAACTTTTGCGTAACGAGATTTTATTATAAAATAACTTTATATTATTAATTAAAACAAAATTATTAAAATGATTTAATTTTGAGGATTGAGACGAGTATTATAAAAATTGTCAACGCTAATAACGAGTATCTTCATTAAACCCGATCCCACTGGAGACAAGAAAAGTGACCACTCCATTTCCCCAGCCCCTCGAACTTTAACCACCAAAATTTAATAGCATCGATTCATCTAATACGTGAACCTCCCCGAAAACTTTTATAAATTTTCGACAAAAGACACAGAAGTTCAAAGTGGGTGAAAAAAAAAATTGTGTTTCTCACACAAACATTAATATAAATAAATACAGAAAAAAAAAATCCGATTTTTGTATTTCTAGACGTTTTCCCTCGAAACCCTCGAGTTCAAACATGTAAAAACTTGAAGTGTCAATTTTTGACCGATGGCCACATTTTTCCACTATATAACAGCGGGAAATGTAAAAATGAAAGCTACTAAAAACTAAGTTTCTTCTGTACGGGGTTGCCACGCATATTCAATTTTTTTAAGTATAAATTTTATTTATAAAGCCTCCGGAAATTATTTAACACCCACATCACCCCCCTCCGTAAGAAGGCCAGGGTACTCGATTGTTACGGTGTCGAGTATTACGTAAGCCAGGTCCAGGCCTGCGCCGTTAATGGACGTATTTATAATAAAGAATTCCGCACATAGCAATTTTCTTATTGTACTGTACTGTACGTCCTTAATGCATTTTCCTTAATGCATTTTCCTTAATGCACGTCCTGTACTTTTCGCTATTACGGCCTAGTATTAAAATTTAATGACGGCAACTATTTATTAATGAGATAAGGCCGGGGAGACTTTTATTGTTTGTTTCGAGCAAAGGCTAACGGATCAATTTTAATTGTTATTTGAGTAGCCCCTTGTTTTGTCTATACGTCTGGCGGCCTTCTAATAAACATCTCTAACCGTAGTTTATTCGTACATATTTGAGGTTTCCATGTTTTGGTTAGTTCAAACATTTTTATCTCAAATTATTTAAATTGTTCTTACGCAAGCCGCTTCGTTTCTTATAAAACTTTCATTTGACATGTTTACGACAAGCGTGTCGTTTTGTAATAAATATCGCATCCAACTATGCGATGCTATTAAACATCTTAATGCAAGTTCATTCATTCGATTCCGATTATGACGTGGGAAATGACGATGCATTAGCCACGATGCAATTACCGCTGATATCGACGAAAGAACTTAATTAAACTAGCGCAGTAAAGAAATAATTAAAAGACGTCCGAAAAAGGTAGGTGTCTCTTTTGTAAGAAAGAACAATAAAGCTCGGTAGTGTTTGTTCTTCGTTAGGATAAATTTATTGGTTATCGAAGCGTCGCATTTAAACGCGATTTCACCTTCAAAACAAAAGTAATAATTTGTCCATAATTAGTTGAAAGCGTCTGACATTAATAAATCCCGTCGTCACGTCTTTTAATAACTGACTTTTTAATACAAAAATTTCTTTACCTTGCGAGTTTTAATTTTTTCTCGATTTTAATTATTATTGACTAACTTTTTGAATTATCTGAAATTGTAGATATTTTTTTTTATTAAGATTATTACTTATTTATAGGTTTTTCTTAGATTCTTATGTATAAAATATAATACAATTCAAAAATTAATTGAATATTATCGGAAATGCTAAAGTATAAGGGCAGTGTGTTTTACAATATTATTGAGAACAGATATAGTCAATTATTTTATAAACATATTTAATTATTTTAATTTTTATAAATTATTTAATTTGATGCGATGCCACGCTCTCGGAATCGATTGATTACCGTGGCGCGTTTGTTAAATATGACGGCGGGTCTCGATTCAATTACTTTTTCATTTCGGACGTTAATTAGAGAGTAAACATTATGACTAGAGTTACATTAAAATATGTTTATTATTAAATCTACATAGGAATAATATCTATGACTGACTTTATTTAAAAAATAAAAAATAACAAAAATGTAATAGAAAAAAATACGTTTATACAATACAAAAATGTACTACTTCTATTCTACTTTTAATACAAGATTTATATAAATAACTAGCTGTTACTCGCGACTTCGTCCGCGGAGGTTTTGCAAGCAAACCCCATTTACATTCAATATTTCAATAACCATAGTAATCGTTAGGTGTATATAACACCTACCGCTGAAGAGAATTGCCGAGAATCAAACCAACTATTTTCAATTTGATCAATTTTCTGGAGCGTTTACAATCGTTCTATAATTGAACCAATATAGTCTTGTAATTATGAAACATATACGAATTCGGTTTTACAAAGGCTGCATTTCTTATAATTAATGCCCGCAATGTTTGAGATGTTAGCGTGTCGATACCAGCAATGTTAATTTCCACTTTTTTATCCATAAAATCATTTGACTAAGAAAATCAATTTATTTATTTTTATCAATTTATTAAATATTTGTTGTTTTTACTGCTTCCCTAACTTACGTCTTTTGAGCAAGATCAGTCCGTATTGGTTATCTGATGTTATTTCAAATAAATTTCAAAATTATAACGTCTGTTTACTTGATATATTAAAATAATTCATAGAGAAATGTTATTTCTTTATTTTCACAACCTTTACAGATGATTTTACCGTGATTACCGCAAATGTGGTTATTTCATTGGTTGCACTCGTTTTCATTTCCGAAAAATGAGTTGATCTCTTTATCTCTTTGTCACATTTTTCTGGCTGCATTGTACCTCGAACTCGACTTTCTGTTTTAATTCCGTAGCGAGAAATTCTTAAGCCGCGCTTATCCGACAACGGTCGATGATATATAAATCCATTTATCGAATCAAAAAAATCACACAACAGTAAGAGACTAACGCTTAAAAATCCAGCAACGACTCGCGTAACTTTTGCGTAACGAGATTTTATTATAAAATAACTTTATATTATTAATTAAAACAAAATTATTAAAATGATTTAATTTTGAGGATTGAGACGAGTATTATAAAAATTGTCAACGCTAATAACGAGTATCTTCATTAAATCCGATCCCACTGGAGACAAGAAAAGTGACCACTCCATTTCCCCAGCCCCTCGAACTTTAACCACCAAAATTTAATAGCATCGATTCATCTAATACGTGAACCTCCCCGAAAACTTTTATAAATTTTCGACAAAAGACACAGAAGTTCAAAGTGGGTGAAAAAAAAANTTTAATTCTCTTCGATATTAAAACATTTATCAATTAATACAGCCTTATTGTTAAAATAAAATTAATTTACTAAGATTTACTAAGATTAAGATTGATAAGATTTGTGATCGAAAAATTAATTTTGTTGTCTGAAATAATTTCATTCAATAAATTTTTATTTGTAATTTTAATTTATTCGATAGTAATTTACTCAAAAAATTAATTTTGTGATCAAAGCTGCCCAAATCACTACTACTGATAACTGTGCAACGCCAGGGCCCTTAGTCTCGAGTTTTCTGTGTTTTACTCGAACTGACGTCATTCAACTCACTCGTGTTATTATAACTCACATAATCGGTAGTCTCGAGTTAGACCCGTCGAGCGAACTCGAAAAGCGAGAGGAAAAACGTCATACTCACTCGGTTACGTATGTCGTTAAGCACGATAATGATTCGACCAATCAACTTAACTGTAACAAGTTGTAAACAAATCAACGCGAATTAATTTACACGCGTTATAGTTAAAAGTTTTGTCTTATAACAATAAACAAAATGGAAACCTCCAATGTTTTATTTTAAAAAAAATAGCGAAAAGAACGAAAAGAAATATCAGTAACATATATAGAAAATAATAAGAAAATAAACAGTGGAAAATTCGACAACGAATTTACGAGAAAAAGACAATTCGGTTTGTGGAGAGAATTAGTTGAAAATTAATTGTATATTAAAGCTAAAAAATCCGTCGTGCAATGGAAAAAGTATTTTAATTTAATCCTTTTTTCGTATAGTTTTCTTCCTCGATCTATTTCTTAACTTGTTTTGTCTATTAAGATTATTTATTAATCAGAACTTAACACTTCTGATTAATAANAATTTCGAAAAATCCCTTCTTAGTGTGCATTCTCATGACATACCCTACTACAACGCAGATAAAAACAGAAAATTGCATCTAAAATATACGGTAGAAGCCGTTCTTCCGGTTAAGCCTTAATCCTCTCCCTCTCCCCCCAGCGGGGGAATTTCGAAAAATCCCTTCTTAGTGTGCGTTTCCATGACGTACCCTAACTGTCTACCAAATTTCACCTCTTTAGGTTAAGCGGTCTGCTCTGGGCGATGATGAATCAGTCAGTGAGTGAGTGAGTCAGTCAGTCAGTCAGTCAGGACAAGCAATTTTATATATTTAGATAACTAAGATATACACCATGTATTGGTAATACAAAAAACTGTGTACGTTTATACATTCTACATTATACAATGTTAAAACTTTATGCACTATACAGTACATCTTGTATTGCAAGAATTATAAATTGTGTGTACAAAAAATTAATTATTTATTTCTATGTAAAAAATAAAGTATTGCTTTCGCGGACTTTTATTGATATATATCAACAAATGAACAACTTTTATTGATATATATCAATAAAAGTTGTTCATTTGTTGGATACTCCATCCAAAAGGTCCTGTCTGCTAAGTCCGTGAAAACAACCCCTCGCGCTTAACACAGAGAATAAAAGAAATACAGAAAAAAAGCAATATAAAAAATGAATACAGTACGTTTATATAGTGCAATCTTTCTAATTCTATGGTAGTTTTTAAACTTTCTATATATGATTAACATAGAGTATGTGATGTGAGTGCTGACTACAAAAGTATTTATTACATCGGAAACATCGATTTGTCGTCTTCCTGTTCTTTTTATAACCGCAATCCAGTAGCGTAGCGAGGGGGTGCAAGGGGGTCTCCGAGACAAACTATACGTGTTTCTGGAGGGGGGAAGGGGGCGCCAATAAAGTATCGTGCCCCGGGCGCCAGTTATGTTCGCTATGTCACTGCCGCAATCAAAACAGAATGATAGTTTCCGTGATGTTGCCGCCACGGATGTTAATGCTGCTGATGTCCCTGTCAATGCTGTGCTGATTCCGATTCAGATGCTTCATGTTGCAACTTAGAAAATTGAAAAGCTGTCGTCCTTGTTTCTGGGTAAATTTTTCTTTTGTGCACATAATTTTAATTGCGGGGTCATTAGTTCGATCGATAGTAAAATATCTTATAATGGCTATAAACATTCATTTCAATACTGAAAAGTGATACGAGCACGGGTCGCGGGTATTATTTTACAAGTTCGATTGCTTTATCAATGGGAATCGGGGCCGTGCGGTAGATTTTCGTTGCGGCAAAAAGATTGTTTTGACTGACTGACTGAGTAATTATGGCAAACGCCGACGACACAAAATATTAGGTTTATATTGTTGTATTTCTTATATTTAACCCACATTTAGCTAATATTCTATTTTTTTTTTTGTCATTTCATTTCCATTTGTAACAAAAAAAGTTTGAGTTAATTTGTCTCATTAATGGATATAATAGATATTAGGATTTCTCAAACGGGACCCGGTTGTTTTTTTAACCGAGAAATATTTCGGGAAATTTTTCTCATTCCACAAATTTCTTAAAAATTCAATTTCTTCTGATTTTGTATTAACGTTGAGGAAATTTTGCGAATAGAAAGTATAATTAACTCATAAACGGTCAGAATACATTTCTATTTATTAATTTTAAACATACTTATTAGATTTTTAAATTTTTGCTCGTTATGGCGTGTCACAAATGGTCAATAATCAATATGTAGATTATTTGTGGCAAGACTCGGAAAATTCTTTACTTGTCAGAACCTGTAATATATGGAATACTTGTGCTTACGCTGTCTTAATTTTTACCATGCCCGGTAGCTTCAATAAAAGTAGTAGTGGTTTGGGCAGCTTTGATCACAAAATTAATTTTTTGAATAAATTACTATCGAATAAATTAAAATTACAAATAAAAATTTATTGAATGAAATTATTTCAGACAACAAAATTAATTTTTCGATCACAAATCTTAATTCTATTTTAACAATAAGACTGTATTAATTATTAAATTTAAATTTTATTTTATTTTAACAATAAGTTTAATTATTAAAATGTTTTTATAACTTTGAATTAATACAGTATATTCTTTCTAATTATTATAAAATTAATTTGCAATAATTTCAGATAAAAAATTTCTTGAATAAATTAAGATAATAAATATTTATAAAACTTTCAATTCATTTTCATAAAATATCTTGTAACAATAAGACAAAGTTTCTGTATTATATCGAATAAAATTAAAACCCAATAATTGTATGAAATAATATAACACCAAAACAAAATTATTTTTGAATTTTATTTTTTTATTTTTACATTAATAGATTAAATTAGTTTATTATATTTAAGCTTTTTCCAGTTTTCTCATTCACTTTATCTAAAACATGGCACATTTCTGCTAATAAGTGGAGTAATAAGTTCTGGTGATTGTTTACAATATATTCCCGGTCTATTTTCTGATATTTTAAAATGTAACACCATGAAAGTTCATTTTGGAAGTCATCAATAAATTGCTGGTCAAGTATTTGGTAACGAGAAACATAATTCCAGTTTAGATAATCTTTTAATACGCGTAAAGTCATAGTTTTTAATCGTTGGTATTTTAAAATTTTTTTAATATCAAACTTATGTATGTATCGCCTAATAAAATTATCTGAAAGAATTTGAAATTCTGCGACTTTATTCCAATCAAGATATTGTGAAAAGTTGGTTAAGAATGATTCGTCTAACACCTGATACTCGCAAATTAAATCCCATTTTGCATATTTAATATGTTTTTCAATAAATGAAGTAGCGAATATATAGTTTTTCCATAGGATTTCCCAATTTAACTTATCAGCAAATT
>NW_019385277.1:277259-371932 GCF_000671375.1 Centruroides sculpturatus
ATATCTTGCTTTAGATAAACTGAAGGAAAAAGTGGAAACACTTAAATAAACTGTAACATAAAAATAAAAACCTTTTCAAAATAAATTCAATGTTATATTATTTCATACAATTATCGTGTTTTAATTCTCTTCGATATTAAAACATTTATCAATTAATACAGCCTTATTGTTAAAATAAAATTAATTTACTAAGATTTACTAAGATTAAGATTGATAAGATTTGTGATCGAAAAATTAATTTTGTTGTCTGAAATAATTTCATTCAATAAATTTTTATTTGTAATTTTAATTTATTCGATAGTAATTTACTCAAAAAATTAATTTTGTGATCAAAGCTGCCCAAATCACTACTACTGATAACTGTGCAACGCCAGGGCCCTTAGTCTCGAGTTTTCTGTGTTTTACTCGAACTGACGTCATTCAACTCACTCGTGTTATTATAACTCACATAATCGGTAGTCTCGAGTTAGACCCGTCGAGCGAACTCGAAAAGCGAGAGGAAAAACGTCATACTCATTCGGTTACGTATGTCGTTAAGCACGATAATGATTCGACCAATCAACTTAACTATAACAAGTTGTAAACAAATCAACGCGAATTAATTTACACGCGTTATAGTTAAAAGTTTTGTCTTATAACAATAAACAAAATGGAAACCTCCATTGTTTTATTTAAAAAAAATAGCGAAAAGAACGAAAAGAAATATCAGTCACATATATAGAAAGTAATAAGAAAATAAACAGTGGAAAATTCGACAACGAATTTACGAGAAAAAGACAATTCGATTTGTGGACAGATTTAGTTGAAAATTAATTGTGTATTGGAGCTAAAAAATCCGTCTCGCAATGGAAAAAGTATTTTAATTTAATCCTTTCTTCGTATAGTTTTCTTCCTCGATCTATTTCTTAAATTGTTTTGTTTATTAAGATTATTTATTAATCAGAACTTAACACTTCTGATTAATAAATAATCTTAATATAATGTCTATGCTCTTAATAATTTATGTATAAATTATTAAGAGCATAGAGCATATCATTTTAATTCTCTTTTTTGGTAAATTAGGTACTTCTTTTTATTTTTGGAAAAATTTGCTGTATAAATTTTATGAATTATGAATTAAAATTTTTTTATTAGTGTTGACTAGACACGAAAAGAAATGGCATTTACTCGTAGTCGAAAAATTCGTTGCCTTCCTAAACAACTCTTTCGGCTCTTTCTAATGCTTCGATTGCGCTCAGAATAACATATCCGTCAGCCATTTTCACTTTCGTGTAGAGATCTCACATGCTCGACTCAAAGTGAGTAGGAATTCGCATGGTGAGATGGGAAAGCTTGTGAGTTATGAGTTATAACTCGAGACTACCAGTTTGACGTTAGAGTGTGAGATGGTACCACGTGATACTTTAAAACGTTGGGAGTTGTAACACGAAAAACTCAAGACTAAGGGCCCAGGCTGTGCAAATTAAGCAAGGATATAAACGAGTATGAAGTCTGCAAGTATGAAGTGTTTCTTCATAAACCCGATTATTAATTAAAGACAAACGTACTGCCGAATTATTGGGCTATAAGCTTGATGTTTTTATTAAAACAGCCGAAATAGACAAATCAAGAATAGTAGAGAGCAAAAAAAGTACTACAATCTCGATAACGAACTAGAAACCTTCTAGGCTACGGGCGAAAAAACACATAACATGTGTTTAATGCATTTAAGGGAAAATAGAATTCCACTCGCATCAATTGAATCGGAAAGGGCATTCTCGATAGCGGGACTTTTCGTTTCTAAAATAAGAATCAGATCGAGTGATCGGAGTAGCGACCATCTTTGCTTTTTAAAATCTTATTATACAAATTTACAATAATATTTTATATTATATTTTATTTAAAAAACGAAAATTACCTTTTAATGATTTCAAGATATTTTTATATCTTAAAAATAATTCAAAGCATTTTGTTGTTGTTGTTGTATGCAGTTTCCAGCGAACTTTAATAAATTTTTTCTATTTGTGAAAATTTTTACGTAATTCAAAGGTAATTTTTTATGTACATCTTACACGGCATTATTATGATTTTAGAGATTGCGGAAAGTATTAAATTACTTTAAACAACGAAAAATAATTATACCATTTGATTTCAAGATATTTTTATATCTTAAAAATAATTAAAAAGACCCTTTTTTTTTCCACTTTTAGTTGTATTACTGAAACTAGAAGTTTCATCTAAATTAATTTTTTTTTTTAATTTTCAACTCAATTCAAAGCATTTTGTTGTTGTTGTTGTATGCAGTTTCCAGCGAACTTTAATAAATTTTTTCTATTTGTGAAAATTTCTACGTAATTCAAAGGTAATTTTTGATGTACATCTTACACGGCATTATTATGATTTTAGAGATTGCGGAAAGTATTAAATTACTTTAAACAACGAAAAATAATTATACCATTTGATTTCAAGATATTTTTATATCTTAAAAATAATTAATTCTGTCCAGGGATTTCTCGGGATTCCGGGAAACAGTTCACTTTTATCCGGAATCCCGGGACAAGCAAAAGACCGGAAAATGAGAAACCCTAATAGATATATATATATATAAGCACTGTTTATGTAGTGTCGAAAAAAGTTTCGTACTCTGTGCTGTTCGTGAGAAAATCTACACTAAACTTTCAGTTAGGTGAATATTCTAATATTTTTTCTAGGAGTTGTATATTGCACTTCTCGTTCACACTGTTGTTAGGGAGTTAAGAACATATGCACTTATTCCCCGTACGCTTATATTTCCTCGCTCTACCTACTTACTGTAAGGAATTTCAAAGTTGATATTTCAATTCTTTGTTCTGCTTCTAAATAGATGGAAATTTTATTTCTCGTTAAAATAGCCGGTCTTTTAGAAAGTAGACAAAAGCAATAAGTGTAAATTTTCGTCTCGGAAAAATAGTTAATTAAAATAATAAATATACTGCATATAGAAAAATAAAATACATATTACCTTAATTAACATCCGCATAGTGTAAGGATTATTAAAATACTTTTATACGAAATATAATCTGAAATCAACAATACACATTGAAAATAGTTAAGTTCTTTTATAAATTAACCTTCCGAATTGTTATACTTTCAATGAAATACTTGCGTTGTTTTGCACGATTATTATTAATATTTTATTACTTTTTTTGTAGAAATGGAAAAAAGTTCCAGTTTGTGTTTCCTCTGTTTACTTCGGCCCATATTATCGTCGATTTACGTAATTGGACTAGATTTCATTTCACTCTGCCACTGTTTGCCAAATGGCAAAGCGAGTAGCTGTAAAGCTAAATTATATAAAGTATATAAGATTTTCTTGGAATCGTTTCTCTGGTTAATGGTAGTTCATTTCTTTATTCAACTGAAAGATAAAGATCAAATGTGCGTGCGCTGGATAAATCTGTACGGAAACGATGCCAATTCCGTAACCATCGTATACGTTACTTTGGCCGGATACTTGGCCTCGCAATACAGCATTCTGAGACGTAAAAAATTTGCATTTCGTCAACACAGGGTGGTTTACAGCGAAGAAGAGAATGTATGTAAACTGATTGATCTGGCTTCGCTGGGAATTATTTCCTTAATTTTCATTCTATTGATGGCTACATCAATGTCTACAATATTTACCTTCGAAGGTCTGAAGAACCAGGGAAGCGCGGACACGGAAGCTTTGGTCTGCACCACAATTTTGTCTGTCTGGTTTTTGTTGCTGGTTGCGCAGGCATTTTCTGTCTTATTCATTTCCGCTGTTATTCTATTTACCATAACTTCCAGTTTCTTTCGTTTATCGAAAGAGTTAATATATCTGAAGAAAAAGTCTACGATTTGCAAAGATAATATAAACAGATTTATGATGGAAAATTTCGGGTTATGGGAAGTAATCAAAGATGCGAACGCAACGTGGGAACATACGTATCCTTTAATAAATTCTCATTACTTGTACCTGACGTGTTTCTTCGTGTACGGAGCGCTCTATGTACAAATGCACGAATACATCCGAATCGCCGTCGTCATCTTTTCTATTTTCATCGTAGCCGCCATTTTAATAGTATCGTTTCTTTTATCTCGAGTATCTTCTACGGTAAGCGATTTTTTATTTATTTTCTATTTAATTAAAAATCTACACATATTGTATTAGAGTATTTAAATTTCGAGTGAATAATTAAATGTTTAATAAATGTTTTCTTAGATATACGATAACTTTATTAGCATCGGAGTGTTTTCTTCTTCAAATCTCCCCGTGCTGAATAAAATGAAAGTAAGCGATTTATTATTTTTAATTTTAATCACAAAACGTGAAATGAGAAAATCGTATATCGACACATTTCGTAAAATAAAAAACATGAAGAAAGAGCACTAGGTGCAATGATTTCTACAATGTCGTGTCCGGAAATTTCGTATAATTCTGTGTGACAATTTCGTTGATGTATAGTAAATGTTCAAAAACATAAAGGCGGAGATATGTTCAACTCTCACAACTATCATTTAATAACTTTACATCATTTGCTTGTTTTAGACCTTAATAAATTCTATCTTGTATTAAGCGTGACGTCAAGATTACCAGTTAAAGCTTAAATTCAGACCAATAGCCTTAAATGTTAACAGCATTCGTCTTAGTTAAGAAACAGATGCTTTTAATAGAAATAATAATAAATAGAGAAAAGAGAGTGCGCACAAGCTGGAGTTTCTTGCTTAAATCGTAATTTAAAACGATATAAAATTCAACTATTTTTGCTTCATTCTTTCTCTTATTACTGTAAACTTTTCCAAGTATCCTATTCTTCTTAACGGAATCCTGCTTTTTGTAAATATATCTAAAGTATTTTAGCTATTGTTAGAGTACATTCTGCGAACAGACATGCCTGACTTGATCTAAGACTGATTGGGATACACTAATACACTAAACATATGGATTTGTCTTTTGCCTTGTACGGTATAACACAAAGCTAGTTTAAGCATTGGGCAAATAGTAAATTGCCATTCTTGTCTATGAACAATATATTTTCGTAATAACTCTATTTAATTTTATCATAAATATCTTTGATATTTTGGAAGTTGTAAACCGTTCAACTTTTAACATTTTCGTATTTTGTATTGCAGATTTTAAACTTTATGAATAGATACACTGGAATAATTAAAGGTATTTCGATCGGAGGTTACATTACTATTAAAAAGACATTCGTTATTAGAGTAAGTATGCTGTACTTTTACTAATATGTTTGATTTTATATTAAATTTTTTTATCTTAATCTTTCAAATTAACATATGAAGCCAAAAATGATAATTAAATAATTAAATTAAACTTTCTTACGTTAATTAATGTTCTCGCGCGTAATGCGGGAGAACATTAATTAACCGGTTCTCTCCTCCTCGAAAGTTCAACCTGTTGAGCTTACGCATTTTTGCTTTACACCCGCGTCGACGAACGCGCAGTAGTTAGCTAGGCCGGTTTCCGCTCAATGACAATAAAATGACGACAATGCAGCACGCCCGCAATCTGTGGAATGTGAAGAAAATGGCCCGAAAAGTTGCGGAAAAAAACAGGAAGGTCATAAATACGAGGAGGAAAATGTCAAAGCAGTTTCGTATATTTTTCTACCATCGCATTTCGTCTTTTTGTTTTTCCATTATTTACAAAATATTTTTGCAGTTTTTATAGAGACTTTTGAAATATTACAAATAATTTTCTTACGTTGAAATACGATTTTCAGATGGTGAATGGATTATATTCCGTGCTTTCGTCTTTAGTGGAATTAAGAACGTCGAAAGTGAAGAAATCGAATTGCGCAGAAAGAAGTTACTCTTGCAACACTACTTCAAACTACACAAATTTTTAACTGCAATATTATCGCAGTTTGTAACCGTATCAGTTTTCGTAATTTATTTCTCATCAACCGATGTACGAACCGTGTGAATGAGCTTGTTATAATTAAGTTCTTTCAATTCAATCAGTTTTAAAATTAATTAAACAGCCATTCTTCAAAAGTCATTTACTTCAGAAATTTGAAAGTACGACGAGTCGTATATTTTGGAGAAAGTAACTAATTGTTTCGAGAATGTTTAACTGATCGAAAACGTCCAAGAGGTGCCATATATGCTTTACTAAAAACTGGCAAAACTGTAATCTGTTAAATGTGTATATATACATACAAGAAAAACTTCGTACACGAAGTGTTTAGCCGGCGGAAAAGAGGGTAAAACGGTAGGTGAAAAAGGAGGGAGAGGACAGTGGCGTACCGAAAAACTGGCTCCCGGAGCACGACACTTTATTGGCGCCTCTCCCCTTCCCCCCACCCCCGGAATCACATATAGTAATATAACATATAGAATTTACTTTAATAAGAATATAATACAAATAATAATAGAATGTAGTACCTACCTTAAAATATCTGTAATATATTACGAATAGTCACTACCTAACTACGCTTCTACATAATGCTATACAGTACTGTTTTTCGGGATAAATAGGGACACAGGATCAGGTTAGGCTTTACATTTTAGACAAAAAATATAGTTAAAAAAATCAAGACTAGGATTGGATTCGGAAACGTGTCTGTGTCAGCGGAAAAATCGGATAAACTATCATCTTAGAACAGTTAAAAAGATAATATTTATTTTACCTATTTACATAATTGTTTTAAAAAACATACAGTTTTTAAACAACAAAAAAAGATAATATATATATATGAGTAGATATTAATAATAATAATATAATACATTAATACAAATAAGTGCTATGTATACATTTTTCTTGCCTTTGATGAAGCAAATTTATCAATTCATCAAAGTCGATCATTTCAAATTTTTCTCTTTCCACACTTAAAAATGCTAAGTCACTTAGGCGACCTTGTCCAATCGTCGATCGTAGATATGCGAAAATTAATTTTAATTCGCAGATAGCAATTGATACTGAAATAGTAAGGAGTATTTGAAGCGCGACTCTCAGGATTGGAAAAACATCTTTTCCATACGAGATTATAAAGGTAAGAAGCTCTAATGCAGTTTTAGGTTCAATTTCTTTTCTACTGCGAAGTAACATCTCGCAGTTACATATTTCGACGTAGAGTTCTGTTCCATTAAAATCTGTATTATAAAATTCACCCAAATTTTTACAATTCGTTTCAAGACCTTTATCGTCATTATCCTCGTTTAATAACTTTTGAACGTCCAGTAAAAATCCAAATTTGAAATTAAGATCACTTAGTCGCGGAAATCGTGCACTTATTTCTTGCTGCAGACTCTTTTCATAACGCGAGAAATTTTACTTTCTGCGGAAAGGCCAACATTACTAGCCAAATTCTCCGGGCATTTTTCGGCCTCTTCTAACACGGATTGTTAAATCAATATCTCATTTTCGCAGAGAGACTTAGCCTTTTCTATTGCCTCTTCACAGGTCTCGTCTCGAATTTCTGCGAGTTCAGTCGCTAATGATTCGAGATCACGATACGCTTCTTTAAAATTCATTTTAGGTTATTGTAATCTGAGCTGCACTCGATCAATTCTCCTCGAGATTTCATCCAGAAATGGACTACAATTATGAAATAAAGATTCAGTGTATCTTGCAATAAAATTGTAGCTTCACTTCTGGTGTCACTTGTGGTAGTACTGTCCTCTGCTAATTTTTCTAATAGTTCTACTAACTCTTCCAGCCCATCGACAATAACGCCAACCGCTTGTGCTTCGGCGCTCCATCGTATTTCAGATTCACGTTTAACAGTTTTCTTTAAAGCACTTTTTAATCATTCCCATCGTAGTGTCGAACGTGAGAAAAAGATAAATATGTTTTCAATTATTCCAAAACGGGTTACTACGATTGGATCGTGCTTATCTGCAGTAACTACTACTAAATTTAAGGAGTGGTTATCACAATTTACAAATAATGCTTTATTATTTTTTTCCATAATTCTTTGTTGAACGGCGGATATGAGGTTGTTGCACGGTAAATTAGAAATATGTTATAAAATCCAGAATTGTCTTGTCAGGTCACTAACCACTTCCGGAATAGTCTTAACATCCCAACCGGAAGTATCATATATAATATACATTGTATCTATGTTTTCATTTTCCTTATGTACAGTACATAACCATTCCTGATATTGTCATAATTTTGTCACCCAAGTGCGGTGCATTATTTCACTTATTTTGTAGTGATGTAATCGTGATTTATTCTTGTATTTGACCAAACGAGTGGTTTGGTCCTCACCGGTGCGTCTACATATTTATTGTAAATCCGTTATAATGTTCTCTATTTATATTTGTACAAACTGTATTTAGTCATTATTTGTTGTCAGCTGTGTTACGTGCATCTTATATACGGTATAATTTGTACATATGTTTTCTGTTTTGTATTTAATAAACTACCGATGCAGTGCCCTATGATCCTATCATCACCCTGCCCTCCTTTTCATCACTTGTCTTCTTCTCTCTTCCTCTTCTTTCACCATCTTTACAACCTCCTGCTCGTACCTTTGAGTGGAACCAGGAGGTAGCCCCTTCTTTCAACTAGTATAGTATAGCGGATATGTGACCCGACATCGCGGCAGCGTTATCGTAACATTATGATTTACAGTTCGATTATGAAATCTGATCGGAATTTAATTTTTCTGAAATTGTATTTTCAATTGACGATGCATCTTTAGCGTGTATTTCAATAAATTCCAAAAAAGATTCTTTGATAGAAACTTTTCTGTTGATAAAATCAATATCTACGTACCTAAAGACTCGCGAAATTTGTTCTCGATGAGCGATATCGGGAGTCGAATTTGCTAGTAGTGGATTAAACTGAGCTACAAGTTTAAGTAAAGATAATAAGTTTCCGACATTTGTACCATCTTGGAGGGCTAGATTTTCGACATGACCACGTAGAGAAAGATTTTGTATAATCAGGTACTTCGTGCGAGCTAATATTCGTTGCAATATATTTCGCCATTGTTCTTTTTCGGACTGTATATTTGTTTCTAACGATGCGTCGTTTCCCGTTTTATTAATTAATCTTCTTTCTGTTTCTTTCCGAGTTGTAAACGATTTTCGATGATTTGGACTTCTTTCGTGGCTAATCAATTTATTTATTTTTTTGCTCCATTTTTTAAAACCAGATGTAGTTACGAAAGATGATTGTGTAGCGGAATTTGATGTAATAAACAGTAAGCGACAAAAGCAGTGCGCTGCATTATTTTTTGGTGAATATAATACCAAGATCAGTTAATTTCAGTTCCTTCTTCTTCGTTACCGATCCATCGAGAAAACCAAGATTTTGGCATTAGACGATTAGCTGATGTTGCTACCGCATTTAGACTGCATTCGTTCTGAAATATGCGGGATCCACGAATAATCATTTCTGTGAGTCGTTGGTTCGATATTATTGGAAGATTATTACTGAATTTTAAATAAGCAACATCTTTGAACTCCAGAACGTCTGGAATTACAGTGAGTGTTTCTGTTGCATTTTCGGTACATTTTATTAGATATGGACATGGATTTGGAACTTCGGATGTGCTGTACCCCCACATTCATCATCTTCAAAGTCTTGTATTTCTTGTGATGTGTTATGGCATAAAAGTTTAGCGGCAGTAGGAGTACAACTTGAATCTGATTCTGATTCTGATTCTACTTCTTCATCCTTTTTATCTTCTGGTTTTTCTTTTTGCGATTTTTTTAATAAATATGATTCCATTGTTATTCTGGATTTCTGAGCTTCTTTTTCTTGCTTTAGTTTTCTTTTTCGATTCTGGGAACCGCTAAGTTTTATTCCAGGCATTGACGTGATCTAAATAAAAAATAAACTTTTTATTATATTAATTAACATATTACTTTCGAACAACAATAAATAAAATATAAAAGGGAGAACTTATTCAATACTTTATTGAAAACTGCAAACAATATACAGGTATACCTCGCCTTACGTCGGTAATTGGTTCCAGGAAAACGACGTAAGTCGAGGTATGCCTGTAGTAATAAAATTTGAATATTGTCTATCTCTTCAATTATTTTATTGAACACTGTTATAACAATTTCACTCGTACACTGTTCACTAAATAATAGAATCGTCGAGTTGGTGTTAAAAAAATGCAATATATAGCCTATCAGTAAATTGCACCTCAAAAATAACGTATATTACTATACATTGTCCTTTTATACCAGGCCTGGCCAACCCGCGGCCCTTTACGTTAAATTGTGTGGCCCGCTAGGCGATAGGCCTATTATATATCTATTAAAACTTTTGTTTCCCGTTATGTGTATTCCAAAATAATTAAATAACTGAAAATTTTCATGTGTCATTGTTATAATGCGCAAGTGCGAGTACGAACTCTTGGTATAACAATAAAATCTTATTCATTTTGTACAGTAATACCCCGAACTTACGCGATAGGTGGGACCGAGCGATAAACGCATAAGTCGAATTCGCGTAAGTCGGGGTATAATTTCGCAATTTGTGTAAAATTCAGGTCGGATGTATATAAGCTAATAAATGTTCTCGTTAATCTTATCTCGTCTTTTGAAACAAAAGACGAGATAACGAGAACATTGATTCGTTCACGGTTACAAGAAATCACCACATAGAGTCTCTCGAGTCTCCATAGATATAACAAACACAGAAATAAATAACACAAAATAAATTGTAGCTATGCGTCGATTCCGCGCGACAAGTCCGAACACGTAAACTGAACAATAGAGTTGGGGGAGTGAGTAATCGATAGTTGCGTGGCGCTCAAACAAAAGACGAATCGACGAGATTTGAAAATCGCGTAACTTCGGGTTCGCGTAAGTCGGGGTAGCGTAAGTCGAGGTATTACTGTATTTGTTTTACTTTTTTAAAAAGCATATTTTCCTAAATTGTGGCCCACCGTAACGTTACGCGTGATCAAAGTGGCCCGCGAAACAATTTGGGTTGGCCAGGTCTGGTCTAAACTAACTGAATTTAGACTTTTTTTTTTTTTTGCTCTTTCCGCCCTGTGAGCACTAAGAGGGCCTCTTAAAGCAGGCTCATTATGGGTTCGGCCAGGCCCACAATGGGGCGGCCGGATGGTGAGGGACGGGTCCCGACATATCCGAACGGACTACCCCGAAAAATTTCTGGGGATTCTCTGACCCGACCGGATACGATCCCGGGTCCTCCAGAGCGGTAGGCTGCCACCTTGACCGCTCGGCCATCCGGCCGTCAGTGAATTTAGACTGAAAAAGAAGACGGAAAATAAGAATTAAATACTAAGTTGAACGGCAGCTATATACCCACAGTTGAGACAAAGCAAGGGAAAGCTAATTGCCATCCGTGCTCCTGGAGTGAGTGCTCTCAAGAGCCCCACTAAGGGATATGAATGTGAGTATGAGTAGATGATGGAACATTGTACACGTGTGAGTGAGTTGGTGCGGGTTGCGAGGCCAATTGTATCCTTCGACGTCGTCACAATGCAATTTTTCGTCACCGTGCTTTCAATTCAAGTAGTGTTTTGTCCCCGTACGTCGTAGTTTTCCCATTAACAACGGAGTCATCTATCTAACTCCGTTGGGGAGAAAATTTTTGAATTAAAATAACATGATTTCTGATCCAAACCGTAAAGTAACTCTATCGTGTCCTGTAGGTTCATTTTATTCACTGTGAATTTTATTTCTCACGCTTTACGTTTACTAATAAATGAATTTCTCTATGATGTGATTTCGTGCTTTCGTAATATGAAAGCATCAAAATTACTTGGATATTATTTAATGATATATTGAGGACAGAAAATGTTAACACCTTTTCATTATTTTAGCTATTCACTAATAAACGATTTTAACACATCGCAGACAGTAACAAACGATTGAAAAAAATCCAGCAACGAGTTGTTTAACTTTCCGGCAATATTTGGTTGCGCCATCTATTACGATATTTTATTAGTACAAAACTTTTTATATTTTCACTTATTATAAAATGACAAAAGCTTAATTTTGAGAGGAAGACGGATTTTATAAAAAGTCGTAAATGCTAATAACCGGTAAAATCGTCATTAAATCAGACCCTACTCGAGATATGACACGACCTACTTTATTTTCCTTTAATACCTACCAAAATTTAATGGCATCAATCCCTTTAATACACAAACTTCTCTGCAAAATCCATACACTAACATCGATACATACAGAAAAACTTTGAATTTTTTATATATTTCTCGACGTTTCTAGGTCCATCGATTCCAAAAATGTCAATATCTAGGGAGCAAAGTCACGTGACAAGCTCTTTAAGCCTCCTCATGCAAAGTAATACTCCACGACGAAAACAAGTTTAAGCAACGGCGGCCTAAACGATGCACAGTCGGTAAGTAGTCCTGTTGGTGTTTGTTTATACAGCGTTTTGTATGATTGTAATCAAATAACTCTACGTTTTTAAAATGTTTATCACGTATATGTCTGTTCTAAAAACAAAATTGAGAGGAAAAGCGATAACTGCTAAATAGTAAATTTGAACGTTGCCAGCTTTAAATACGAGAGTTGGCAACACTAAGTTAAGTAATGGCGGCTGTTTTCTCTGTGCCGATGTTAAAGTGAGTGCGAAGTGGTGAGGTAATTTTTTGGTGATCGGTTGGTATTTTTATAATTATTGAAGATGTTACGTTTTCTAACGAAAACGGTGAAGCTAAACGACGGTCGTCTTTCTTCTATTGTCTTCGGCCAGCACGTTAGATTAGTTCAAACCGATTCGTTACAGGTGCCGTCCGGGGTTCCACCAATTCCCCCTCGTCCTGCCCTTCCTATTATAACGTCTCGTAAATTACAGTATCCTCCAAAATATACCAAACCTCGTCAAGCGTGGGTAGAGGGGCTCGATACTTTAGAAAGTGTAAAATTGGGTACGGTTGATCTACATCCGGATGTATTTGCCGTTCCACCCAGACTAGATATGCTACAGTTCAACGTCCAGTGGCAAATGTTATATCGAAGAGTCGATTGGAAGTGCGTGCGAACTAGAGCCGAAATGCCGGGCGGAGGACGCAAACCCTGGCCCCAGAAAGGTCTGGGACGGGCCAGACACGGAAGTATACGTTCGCCCCTTTGGATAGGCGGCGGAGTGGCTCACGGACCCCGCGGACCCAAAACTCGTTTCTTTATGCTGCCGTATTTCGTCAGAGTGAAAGGTCTGGTCGTGGCACTTTCCGTGAAATTTGCGCAGGACGACCTGAAGATCGTCGACGGTCTGGACCTGCCCACGGACGATCCGAAATACCTGGAAGAGTTGGTGGAGCGTCGCCGCTGGGGACCCTCCGTCCTCTTCGTCGACGATGCCGACGTCGTGCCGAGAAACGTCGGCCTGGCAGTCGACGGGATCGGACATTTAAACCTGATGCCGGTCTACGGAGTTAACGTTTACAGTTTGTTAAAGCACGAAACCGTAGTTCTGACTCTTGCCGCTCTTGCAAAAATTGAAGAACGTTTATTATTTAATCTCAATCGTTCCGACATCTGTGACGTTCAAAAGAAATATGAGAATCTTTTTCATTAATTTGGCTATCTGTCGGACGTGACGATGTCTAAAAGTACATTAGACGACTAGTTAATACCCTACGTATGTAATGTCTGACGAAAATGTGTCGTTTTAAAGCGTCGAGTTGTTTTCCGACTCGAACGTAGGACAAACTACTTAAATAACGACGAGTTTAGCAATGTTTAATAAATAATTTTTAAAGTGCAAGTTAAAATGGAAATGATTTATTAATATTGTTTATATCATGGTTGGTAACTTATGTGGACTTCTCTAAGTGAGACTTTACATTTGCCGGGCGTCCTCGACTCTGTGCCAAAGACATAAGTAATCATTATATAAGTTAAAAAAAAAAAAAATACAGTTGTTGGTCCAAAGTAACTCGGATTCTGCACTCCTGACTTTAATTATTTAATAATGCCAATGATTTGCAAAAATTGGTGAAAATTTAAAATGAAGAAACAAATATTCTCCGAAACTAATGTTTAAAATTAATACCTTCGTCTTTACCACGGGCAATTAAAGATGTTTACATAACATGAAGTATTTTGCCAATATAAGATTATTTACTGATATATTTCCAATAATATTCTATAACAAAATTAAACTATTTACTAAATATATATAATACATTAATTCTAGAGTTAATCCAAAATTATGGTTGATAGAAAATACCTAAAAATTTATTTTATTCTTTTTTTTTAATACAAGTTTATCTTCTGTCGTTTTTGGTTTTTTCAAAATCACTAAGGACAAAAGATAAACATCAGAGGACTACTATCCCTGGATCAATAATTCCTTTTATTTATTTTTTCGTATGTGTAGGAATGACCAACAATCCTGGCAGGTACCAATGATATCTATGAAAAATAAATTCTTGCTTTTTTTTGTAAAATCCATTTACATAATTGAAAGACTATAGTAAAACTTTTTACTGAATATCCTGAATAGCCAATAATAATAATAATTTTATTATTTTAATAAAAACAATTACTATTTAATATGTTACTCTTAAATATCAACATGAAAATACTTGAAAGTCAAAAATCATTCTAATAGTAAAATTTATACATTTTGACCACATTATAATAAATCATTGCACATTAACTAAAAACTCTGGTGAATACTAGAATCTATACACTACAGTGAAGTATTCCTATATAGTTAGTATATTTCAGCTTTCTTGCTTTATTCATTTGCTACTAAAAGTAATTACAGGATTGTTCAAAATCCACATGTACTGTGAAAAATATCATTTTACCTATTAGATGTGGATTGTTCCATTACTAGGTAATTAAAAAATAATTCTTTGGTTCAGAAAAACAAATTCCAAGTTTTGGTTGTTTGGGCTTAGTATTTTTAAAATAAATTATCCATCTTCAGGTTGGTTCCTTTTGTGTTTGTTGTCTGTTTTATTTTATTTGCCTAATATGTATTAATTTTTTGCAATCCTTTGCTCAATATTTCATTTACATATTTTTACATTTATTTTCTTTTCTGCTTATTTCTTTTATCTACAAAATATAGTGACTCCAAATGAGTTCTTACTACAGTTCTTAACAGAAAAATTAAAAATGAACAGATTAAAGAAACTTTGACAAACTGGGACAACAGGGGGAAAGTAAAAATTTTTTTAAAAATGAGGATGTAATATTTAGTCCCTTTTACAAGTAAATTGAAAAGTCTCGAAGAACAGTTGATATCTACCCCAAAATTTACAAATATTCATAAACAATTACATAAAATTAAAAATACATTACATTATACATTAAATACAATATAAATTAAAACAAAAAATTATAGAAGTTCTTGGAAGAAATTTGTTTTGAAGAACCATTTTTCTTTGATGAGCTTTGTTAACCACTTCTGACAAAATAATTAACCATGCTGCAATATGTTTCAAAACATTTCCTTTTTTAAGTTTGAAATAACTCTTAACTAAGTCTTAACTATATTCATATATATTTACCAATATTTACAAAAATATAATAAACAACAAATAAAAAATATCCACAAAATCATATGTTCTCTAAGCATGTAAAAATTTTTTTAACTTTCTGCTGCCCACTTAACTATCATCCATTGTGAATTTCTTAGTTGTCGTGTACCCAGTTTATACATGGGAATCCACATATCATCAATTGCAAGTGTATGTTCAAAGAGTTTCTTACCTTCTGTAATTGAAGTAAAATTTGTTTGATATGCTGCAGTCTGGTTCAAGTTTTGATCCTTTGTCAGTTCATATGGAATCCAGGTTTTGTGCACTTTGTTGAGACCAAGTTTTTTTTTAATGTAAACCAAATCATTTTGCATGGAATGCCAGTTGTTGCCTCAATAGTTTGCAGACTCCAGTCCTAGATTTCCTCAAAAGTTCCTTGTTGTTCTTGATGTGATTCTCTTCCTGTTGAGGTCACTTCTGTTCCTTCCTTATGTCTTTTTGATATTCACTCTACCATCTTTAATTTGAGCAACCCATCGATGTGTAGTGCTGGCTAGATGGCATGACAACCTAATGCTTTTCTTTGGTTTCTGTTAATATCGGCTGCTGACCAGTCGAGTAGGACGTTAAACTTCAGAAAAAGCCATTGTTGATAATCATCCATTCAGTTTTGAAGTTCTAGACAATTCATTTTTATTCACTATTCAAATATTTTAAATTAACTATTTTGCATACACTATAAGTTGTTTCAACAAACACGTGTGAGATTTGATTGTTATAGTAAAATCACAGAACTGCTATTGGAATGCTTATACTATGTTCCAGTAACCCTAATATAAAAAAACAACAATCAAAGATATATCCTGTGTAAACTCATACAAATCATTAATACCTGATTTATCCAATTCTATTCCCTTTGCCAACAACAAATTGCTATTTTTCTTCAGAAAATTTGACATGCCATTGTCAAAATCTTGCAAAGTCTTGACTCTACCATCCATCTTTTATAAGAAAATTAAACTTACAGATAGTAGCATTTTCTTTCATACTTTTTCATTAATTCATCAAAATAAATATATGTCCAGCCAATTATATTCCTCAACATTAAAACCAATTCCTAAAAACAGAACACATTTATTATCTGCTATGTTAAAAATATTCAAAACATGCATGTACAACCAGATATACACACAAATAATCAGTAAAATATTTTCTAAATTGTGGCCTACCTCATCATTCTAGTCATTAACCTTCTAAATCAATGATTCCCAAACTTTTATGAGCCATTGTTTCCTTGGTTCCATAAACTTATACCTAATGTCCCCTAAACTATTTTCCCTTGTGTGAGAAAATCTCTGAAATATTCTTAGAAAAACTTTCTATGAATCTCACACTCTGTGTCCGTACCGTAAATTGTTTTGCACATCTGGAAACCTATAAACACAATATTTCTTCTTATAAATTTATTTAATAAAGGAAAGAGAAAGGTTGTCAGTGACTTAACCCTTGCCTGAGATCACTATTAGGTCAGTACTCTGCCTCCAGTGCTCCCTGCTGCCCATCTGCTTCTTTTTCACTCCTAGATTTATGGCAGTAGCTCCCACTTTGGGAACCACTGTTCTAAATATTTAAAACAAAAGCAAAATAAAATACTTCAAGAAAAAATTACCCACTTACATAGTTTATCCAGACATGTCCCAAGCTAATGACTCTCTTCTACCACACAAGCTATTAGACATCCTGAACAATAATTTTGATCTGAATCTAATAAGTCATGGTTAAATAATTATTACATATTACATACTGATAAAATAAAAATTAATGGCTTACTTTTAAGACTTCTCATCAACTAGGATTCAGCAAAGTTTAGCACTTTACTTTTTATAGCATACATCAACAATACTGTACTTTGAAATGGCTTATTTCTCTTACACTGATGGTATTAACATTATAAATAATTACCCAAATTTGTACAATATAACCTAGATAAATTTTTGGATAGATTCCATGATCTTAATCTCGTCATTAATCTAAACAAGACTGTAACCATGTATTTTGTCTTGTTAAGATCCCATCCTGATTTTTCATTAAAAATTTACAACTTTATAATCATAATTGTACTTTTGTCAATGTAGTTAATTAATGACTTAGGTATTATTGTCAATGATAAACTTGTTTATATTGATAAAATAATAAAAAGTTTGGCAATATTCAGACATTAGCTCCACAGTATTGTAAACACTGAAGAAACTAAATGCATTTTATCCAAACTTTTCTTATGTGCCGTTTATTTAAACAATTTTCATTGATTATGGTCTCCTAAAAGCATTGAAGAAATTTCTAAATCATCTGTGTTAAACTCACCTTTTATCAATTCTCTTGAAATTGCTTATATACAATGTGATGTCTCAAACATTCATGATATTTGCATATTATGAAGAATTTTAACATATAAATTTTTTAATGGATTAGTTTCCCTGAACATTTTACTTTATGTATATTTAATTTTGTTACTCATAATAATTAATTCTTGCTTTAATATACCCCAATAAACAATGAGGGTCCTTACATACAATTTTTGCTTGTTACAATGTCCAATGAGCATAGCCATGCATTTTCTGTGTAAACAGTAAAGATATCCTTGCTGGCAGGCAATCAAGAGGAGAGGGATAGAAATTTTTCCCCAGGCCTGGAGAAAATTAAGGGCCTTGATAGTTCTTACCTCTTAATTAATGTTAATTTTTCTGACAAAAAATAAAATTGTTTAAGTCTGCTTTTATTAATTATTAAGAATTTAATTTAATTATTTAATTAATAAAGAAATGTTTCTGTACAGTCGATCCCCTATAACAATGTTGATTATTCCGTTTTATATGAATTCCGTGTTGTACGAGTCACTTAGATTTTACAAATACATGAGTTGTTCACAGCCCAGCACACGTATTTGTAAAATCTAAGTGACTCGTACAACACGGAATTCATATAAAACGGAATAATCAACAGTGTTATAGGTGACTGTACTTCATTTGTTAAAAAAAAGAAACATGGCAAAAGGTGTCTGTAGGAACTACAGGTGTTAATAAGAAGCTAAAGGGGCCTACTCCACCTCAAGTCCCATACAAGCTCTCAATAGACCTGATTGCTAGTTTATTAGCCAATTTAAAAAAATAGTTTTTTACTTTGAAAGATATAGAATATAAAATCTTCAGTGCATCAGCATTTATAAATATATTATAATGCTTTACTGCATTTTAAAACTTTGAGAGTCTGTAAGCATGGATAAAAGTCTAAAAAAATTGAGATAGATAAAATTATGATGAGTATTGTTTTGATTCATTTTATTTTAACCATAAAAGATTTGATTATGTATTGTATCTCAAGTAACTATATTCTGTTTTTGAATTATTGTTTCTTATGATGAATATATAGTAGGGAAATAAAAGCTTATACTAATACCTGTAATCCAATTTATTATAAGAACAAATTCTTTCAACTGTCTTTAACAGCCATTGCCATTATTGCATTTAAGAGAAGTCCAACAGTTATTTCCTTTGTCAGAAATTATAGGGAGAAACAAATACTCTTTACTACCTGGCATTTACACAATTCCTCTTTTTGAAAATTGTAAATCATCCCTATGAGTATATTGAAGCTATCTGCAGACTGTTGAATATTAGACTTTAGAAACTTCACTATGCCATTTGATAGGATTTGTGCACAATGGTCCTTACAGCCTTTGCTTATGACAACGAGGTCCAGGTGGCTTTTGATAATGTGCATCTCTTACATAGCACGTCTGTTCCTACACACGAAAGAAATTTATGAACATTTATGACCTTATATTTTTAGTTATTTTTATACTTTGATTTTTCTTTTTATGTTTGTTACTTTTATTTATATGTATTTAATTTAATCCTAGTTTTATTATTTTGTAGTTTAATTTTTCTTTACCATTCTTTTACATGTGTAACCAACCACCAGCACATTTTATTTAATTTTATTCTATGTAAGACTATAACCTCATAACAGCTGTTAAAAACAATTGAAGACATTTGTTCTTATAATAAATTGGTTTCTTTTAACTGGATTACAGGTGTTAGTGTGTGCTTTTATTGTAATTTCATTCACTTTTGCTGTATTTTTTAATGTAGTGGTAAAAACTACTTGAATCTGTTTATCAAATGTTTCACTTCATTAAAGCATTTTTTGTTATAAAGTTAGGTAGATATTAATCAGTAGGTCTAGTTTAATAAAGCATTAGTATAGTGCTATAGAATATACTAGGTGATTGGTTAATGAATACTTCAGACTGCAAAAAGATTGGACAACAAACACTTTCGCAAAAGATTTTTATATTCTTCAACACTTCAATCTTTCCATCTCCAGTGATATTTGTTTACACCTCAGCAAATGTTTTCAACCTCATCGAGGTCTTCATCAGGCTACTTTACTTAGGAATTCGAACGCGTTTTTTATATTCAGATAACAAACACTTCACAGAACAACACAGAACAAACACAAGAAGAAGCAATGCTGCATTTAACATTTGTAAAAATATATTTTAATGTGGTTTATGGAAGGAGACTTTTACAGCTGTATACCTAACCTTTTTTGCATTAGCTAATTTCTGTTCTCTGAATTTTTGTAAGTGTTTTTCTGAACTTTTTATTTAAGAAAACTGATAATATTATGTGTCCTAAAAAGAGTGGGGTGTCAAAAATGTTTTTACTATAGAAACTAAGCAAGAGATAATAGCCAAGGTAGAAAGTGGGAAGATGTCTGATGTTGCCAGATAGTATGGCTTCAACAGGTCTACTGTAAGCACAATCTTAGCTAAGTAAGGTATAATCAAAAAGACTCAAGCAGACAAAGAAGTAACGAAAATAACATCTAAAGAACAAAGATGTGCCGTCTATGAAAAAATGGATTTAAGATTGCTTTTAAGAATAGTAAGAAAGTATATAATTTTTTTGGTGGGTCACTAGAATGAATTAATCAAATTACCATAAAAACATATGGTAAATTGATAGTCGGTTAACGAACAATTCAGGTAGCAAACATGGTCTTGGAATGGATTATGCTCGTTAACCAATCACCCACTATACTGATAAAATGTAATTTCTTTTTCTTCTTGACCTTTTCCCATTTATATGAGGTTGGTACTTCAAGTCCTCTTCCATTCTGCCCTATCCAAAGCAACTTTCCAGAGAAATGGCAAAAGTTTAATTTTGCTGTTTCTTCAAAGTTAATTGATTGTGTTTATTTTCCTTTTCCTACCTTCCTATTGTAGCTTTTCTAAAAGTGTCGCTGTCATTGGTGATCATGCTCTGAATGAACCCAAAAGACTTGCAGTGTTTTGCTATTGTAGATTAAATTAAAACTTATTACATAAAAGAATAAATTCTTAAAAATTTCTTAGGTAAATACAAGCAGATAAAAATATCAGATGTTATGAAAAAAAAGTAGAGAAAAATCAAGATGTTCCCTGTACTTTATATGAAGGTCAACAGGATATGATGATGATATTTTGCCAGAAAGAAAACATCCTCGTTTAACAGTGCTTAGTAGCAAAGAAAAAAATATTAACACATAATGCTTTTGATTGGGATTGTAAGTAATTACCTCTTTCTGAACTGCAACTGTACAAAATACCCACTCAAAAACCATTTAATGCAGTATATTTCTTTATTCTAACATTTTTGACAATTTTCAACAAATAAAGAAATAAGAAATATGAATAAAGAAAAATAAAGAAATAACATTTTCTTTATTTCTTGAAAATAATCAAAAATGTTAGAATAAAGAAATTTGCTCCATTAAATGGTTTTTGAGTAGGTAGATTGTTAGTTAATTATTGATTGCATTAATAAACAAATTTTCTTACTAAAGAATAAGAATAGTATACATTTGGTAAAATTTGGAATCTAACCCTATGTTTTGTACTAGTTCTTTGTTTCATATAGCATCGGTTCACATAACACGGCACTTTTTGAACCTAACTATCATGTTTATGGGAGTTATCTGAACAACCTTTTGAAAGCAATTTTTATATTACAATTAATGGTAGAGGAAAGTGATACTATTTTTATTTCTTGACAAGTTCTTATTATATTTAGAAGTTTGATGTACAAGTTTTTCAATTTTTACTTCTTAAATTTAAACAGTAAATTTCAGTCAGTATATTATAGTGTCTTTTCTGCTATTAACAACTCCTGAGCAAAAGTATAGAAAGTAGTTGTTATGGAAAAATTATCTTGATCTCAAAATAATCAATTTTACAAAAATAAAATTGAACTTTTTAACAATTGGCAAATAGAATAGACATGTTAAAGTATTTACACACCAAACATCACAAAGATATTTGCATAAATTACAAAGTTACAGCATTTTCAACAAAGTTGAACAAAAGTATGGAATCATGAAAAACGTGCAAAAGTATGGAATGCTGATGATTACTATTTTATAGGGCCATGTTTTGCCCTAATTACAGTTATAATTCTTTGTGATAATATAGAAATAAGTTTTTGTACAGTTCTGGAATCAAATCTGACTATGATTCTTGGCTGTCTCCTTTAATTCTTCTGTGGTTGTAGTTCATTTTATTTTTTTTAGACACCATTTTCTTTAGAATAATTCCAAGCATTTTCGGAGACCATTATAAATGTTGTATGTTATATACTAGAAACCTTGCTTAAAATGTCTAGACCTATAGCATGATGTGTTGTCACCCTAGAAGATGAAATCCTCATCACCAAAATGATCTTTAGATCTTTTTAACAACCACAGATTCTAATAACTCCAAATAACTATTAGCATTCAATGTACTATTAAGGATTGTCACTAACCAGCTCCTTTTTAGGTTATAAACTGCACAACTCATACAACTATTAATGTTAATTTTAAAATAGCAAGATTTAATTCAAGTTTGATAAATGCTCGTTTGATAAAAGTTATAGACCTGAAGGAGATATATTATTAGATTGAAAACTTTTGTCAAAGTTGAATTAAAGCTTGCTGGTTTTAAAATTAAGCATAATAGTTGTATGAGTTGCAAAATGATTCTTCCAGCATTTGTAATAATGTGGATTTTACTCTTAGGAAACTTTGTTGATGAATATAAACAGTCAAGATGAAATTTTTCACCTGATCTTCTGTATACTAATATACTGCCATTATCACCAAAGCTAACACACATTTTCTATTTATCTGTGAACATAACAATCATTAACAGTCCAGTCTTTGTGACTTTTGATCTTTTTTAAATGAACTTCCTTTTGTTTTTATTATATAAGGCTTTGTTTTAGCTTTACTTTTAGTGGTCTCTTTTTCTACTAGCCTGATCCTTACTGTAGTATCTATACATTAACATCTGATTTGTTAATATCTATTGAAAATGTTAGAATGTTCTGAAGAAAATGAATTGAATCATGGTCAGAGGTTGATCCAGAACCGTGTAAAAATCTTATTTCTACAATACTACAAAAGATAATGGCTGTAATTAAGGTAAAAGGTGGCTCTACAAAATATTAATTATCAATATTCCATATTTTTGCTTAATGTTTCTTGTGATTCCATACTATTGGTCAAGGATTGTATTTGTAAATGTTTGACCATTATCCTTAATTGCAGGATGTTCAAACACTTCTCATGAAAACTTCACTTCAAAAGTTTATTAAAATTTTGAGCTTATCTTTTTGGGCTGCAATTTGAAAAAATTATAGACCTATAAATTTCCACTGTTGTCTGTCTATCCTTCCTTAATCTCAAGAATGGAGTTAGATAGATGAAATTCAAGAAGAGATAAGGAAAGCATAGAGACAGGAGGCCCCGAATAACTATATACAAACTTCCAATGCAAACCATAAATCACATTATTTCATTTTGAAATAATTTTCTCCTGAAAGGAGTTAGATGACTGATTGATAATTTGATCTGGAGAGCATAATATTTTAAATTAAATAAATTTAAAATGAGTAAAAATTGTGGTCCAGCATTGTGACGATGTCACAATAAATAATTGCTCATTCTTGATTGCTTCTTACAACAATTATAATATTCTTTTATCAATTATCTATAAAATGTATGATATATTAACTAGTTGACATGTTAAAATGTTTTCTTTGGGTTGTCAGAGTGTGTAGTAGTGCTCTATAATCGAGCTCAATCACACATGTAATGTTAAAGTGCCAACTTTGACCATTAATTAGTATATCCAAGACCAATGAACCAATTTAGATGAAATTTAAAATATTTAGTGATGGGTACTACAGACATCTTAAGTTTTGAATAAATTTGTTGAATTGTTTTGGACATACATAATAGGCATTTTGTGAATTTTTTCACCTTAATTTATTACAGAGTATACAACAAGTATACAACACCAAGCTACTGAATAATCTAGGAGTTTGCATATGATTAATAGCTATTTTGAGACCTGACCACCTCTTTTGTGGTCCTTCTGAAGGTTTCATTTAACAATGTTGAGTATTTATAAAATAATAGTCCTTATTTTTAATTTTAACATTATTATTGGTCAGTCAGCAATCACATGACATGGCATTTTGCGATTGCTTCTAATCTTTTAATTAATACAAGCTTAATGATTTAAAAATAGAATATTTATAAAATAATGCCCCATTTTATCTTTCCAGATGTTATGTGTACATTACAAGGGAAAATATTGGAATCATGTCAAATTTGATTCTCTGCATTTTGAGACCTTTCCTCTACCATTGTATATAGATGTAGATTTTTGCCTGTATAAACGATAGAATGTTTCTCTCTGTCCTTAGCTTTTTGGTCAATCTGCACCAAATTTTTCTTACTTATTCTTAGAGGCCCCAAGAGAAATATAGACTACCACGAAAACTTGGACATCCCAGCCCTCCTCTGATTTCACCCCCCCTTATTAACTCCTAAATCCTTTGTCCAATCTGAACCAAATTTTTCACTTACTCTTTGGTACCTCAAGGAAAATCTTCAGGCTATCATATGACTGTTAGGTGAATATAAAATTACCATGAAAACTATTCCATAATGAAGTTATTGATGACTAAAAAAGTAAAAGTAAAGCTCAGTAAAAACATGTAAATAAAGAAAACTTTTGAAAGTTGTGGCATAAGAATACTAGAAGTAGATTTGACAGTAAGACTCAATATGTGAATAAAGTGCTACAGAAAGTTTCAGTTGAAGTAATGTCACTATGATAATAAATTGGGGAAAATCAGCATCGTCACAGAAACTGGCTTTGAGCTTTACTTTGTGTTTTAAGCCTTCTTCACTGTTACTGCTCAAAGAAGTTCTAATGTTCAGCAAATTAATTTAGGTGCAACAACTTTAAGGCACAAAGTAAAGCTCAAAGACTTTTTTTCTATGACAATACTTATTTTTTTAATTTATTATCATGGTGACATTTCAAATGAAACTTTCTGTAGTTTCTATAGCACTTTATTCACATGTTAAGTCTTACTGTCAAATCTGCTTCCAGTATTCTTAGGCCACAACTTCCAAAAGTTTCCTTTATTTAGATGTTTTTGTTGAGCTTTGCTTTTTAACCTGGTTTACCAATTTTTTTATAGGATATGATGATAGTATATTTTTATATCAGTAGAAATGTCATTTTTAAAGCTGGTAAAATAAAGTACCATAATATTTAAAAAGATACCACTCTGCATATTGGAATATTTGCCTATAGTATCTGATGTATTAAATAACTTTTTCTCATTGTGATTTGAATATGTTAACAAACATCACATTCCATATGTTATGATACTTCTGAATATTGTATACTATTAGAATATACCAAGTGTATTATACTTAAATATAGCTGGTAAGCCAAGCTATATTTAAGTAGCTGTACCACAAATTATTGTACTTAAATACCATAGCTGGTATTTAAGTACAGTAATTTGTGATAGCTAAACTGAATAAATTCCAGCATATACGTCAATGGGTTTGGTTTTCTTTAATTTTTTCATATGTTGTCAAAAATAAAGCTAAACTTCTGTGGCTACACGCCATATTTTAAACCGTATGATTTGTATATATGTATATATATATATCTTCACTTCACCTTCGTCTGTCCTATTTGTTTACTCTTCTATCATGTTATTGTCTTACCATTGACTTTAGTGTGTGGGTGGACTGAGAGGAAAGGAATGAATGGAAGGCTTTTGAGAGGGGATATGAGTGGACTAAGGTGAGAGGAGGAACGAGGGGGAGTTAAGAAGAGGGAGAACGAGAAGAGAAGGGAGAGAAAAAACGAGGCAGAAGGGAAGTGAGAGGAGAAGAGAGAGGAGGAGTGAAAAGGACTGGAAGTGAGAGGAAAGTGGAAAGGACGTGAGACTGGAAGGAAGGAAGAGGAAGGAAGAAAAGAAAAAGGAAAGTTTCCCCTGTAGATTTTAGCATCGTATGGTGAGAAAAGAAAAAGGGAACTTTAGAACGAGAAAAGAAAAAGGAACTTAATTAAGAGGAACCATACGGATCGCCCCTTTTGGATTAATATCTCAGTGTGAAACAAAAAGTGAGCCAATCAGTCCCCAGACCGACGAGAAGCCTCATCCACAAGCCCACACGAGTCAGCCTGCTTCATCAAGTTTGGGTACCCTCTTTCCTTATCCTTTACTTTCATCTTCTAACTCTTTGAATAAGCCGGCTATATTCAATAAGTTTAAGTAGTAATAGAAACCTAGTATAAATTAAGATAATTTTAATTATTGGATGTTCGGTTCGAGTAAAAGGACAAGTAGGATTGTTGGTATCCTATAAAATCTGTATTTGAACTAGCGAGTAAATAAATAATTGTGTTTTATTTTATCAAATCTGGATTGTGCGTCTTTATATAATGCGCAGATTCTACACTTCTTTACGAACTTTTCCCACAATCACAATAATGGCATGAATCTATCATATTTTCTACTAAAACAACTCATACTGTCTTGTTTCTTTTTGATTTACATCTTTTATCTTCATTTAAATATTAATTAAAATAGTTATATCTTTTATCTTGTTCAAAAAACCTCAAAAGAAGTCTAACAATAATCCAAAATGCACTATTCCTATAATTGAAGTAATTTCAATAATAATTTCTTTCTTAACTAAATTAAATATTTCAGTTCTGAATATTTCTGCATGAAATCTTTAATATAATAAACAAAACAAAGTTTTATTGTAATTAATATCATCCATATTTGTTCTAGATTATATTTCTATTTTCCAGAAAAGATTCAATGTGGCAACTTTGATTTATCTATTATATCTGTAACATAGAGCATTCTTAACTATATTAATTTTTCTTTTAAAGTATTTTTGCCTGAGTAAAACAGATACTTAGATTTTTTACATCACTTATTTATAGTTTATTCTTGATTTATGTGTATAAATTTAGTCTACAGTCTACAAGTTAGGCGACTGAAATTTTTTAGAAAATAATACAAACTATAAAATTTATTTTTTAAATATTTCAGTATTATATAATGAAGTTTTAAACACAGTTTGAGGACTTTTAAAATGTTTTTCAACTTTTGGTAAAGAAAAAAAGTCATTAAAAACAAGAGCATAGTAATCAGATGGTTACAGATGAATAGCAGTTTCAGCTTTAAAAGAAAAGTTCAGTCAATAAACTTCATGCAAAAAGAATCAAATAAAGGTTTGTGATTCCTGAAGAAAATCTTTGCAAATATTTCAACAAAATCATTTGAGAAAGTGCATCAAAGCTCAGTAATTCAGAGAAATAAAACACCTTAATTTGTTGCTGAGAAAAATATAATTGGAAAACAAACGTTTTCAGCCCGATTAACTCAGTAATTCTTTTGAAAAATATGACTATCTGGAAAGTAACTTCCACTTGGTTATTAAAAATACATTAGTACAGTGAAAGCAATTTTTTTTATATATAACTTAAAACTACACCTTTGCACTATTTTTCAACATCATCGCCAGTCAAATTTAAACACTTATCACAGCATGTTACAAGTTTTTTAATCCATTGTTCCAATTCCTGTGATTTTAGCCATGCTAATGATCACTTCATGAAGAACTATGCAGAAAATCTGTGGAACTGACTAGAAAGTTCTGAAATTGTGAATCAGCAATTCTTTCTAATCTTTTCATCAATTTGTAAACATCTGAAAGCCTGATGCTGTTATGAAGACAACTGAGTCCCATAATGGGTGATTGTGCGACATGGATGGTTACATGTAAAATTAAATATGTTTGGAAGCAAAGAGTTGGATGGCGGTCCAGGTAGTATAACTGGCAATGCATCTACACAGTAAGCGGAAGCTGCAGGTTCAAGTCCTGCTCCAGGCTGATTCTTTTCTTTCAGATTATTCTAAATATTTAGTAAATATTAATTTAATTATAATTATTAAATTTAATAAGAGATGTCATCTAATGCCTACTTCTAGTATCAAATTACTTAGAATTTAATTATTAATAGTAGCAGTAAAGTAGCCTGATTCATTACATGGTCATTTGGCTTATTAAAATCCAATAAAATCCATTCAATAAACAAAGCATTGATAAATATATCACGCTGACCTGCAAAGCATTATAAGGTTAGTGTGATATATATTTGGCTTATACTTTCATCAATTTTCTGTTTAAGTTTTCAGTCACCACAGATGATTGACCACTTTGTTCATTGTGGATATTGGTCCACCCTTTTTGAACATATACCATTATTGTCTCAATCCACCCTCCCATTATGCAGGTATCCACTCTCAACTCTCCACATACTTTCATGCACAGTTGATGGTGGATTTCAACAGCTTTAGAGTTTTTGATTCTCAGATATCTTATCATGATGATATGAAACCGTGCTTTACAATTTTTTTATGCTTCTAACACAATAAAGTGGTAACAAATTAAGACACTTGGCGGGTTTTCTCATCTTTATTTAGTTGATCAACTAAATAAAGATGAGAAAACCCGCCAAGTGTCTTAATTTGTTACCACTTTATTGTGTTAGAAGCATAAATAGATATCTTATCACTTAATGTATCTCACAGTTGGCAAGATTGTGAATGGCAGCTTACATTTTGAACAGCAGTTGTGACAAGCAAGATGATGGAAAGCATGACCTGCACTCTGCGACAGCTCAATGCATACCAACTCTCTGTACATTGTTGCCAAACATGGCACTGTTATCACCACCACATTAAAACTAAAGTTACTTTCTGGATATTCCTCATACATCCAGACATATTTTGATTTTTTTTAACCAATAAAATAGCTTTTCTTTCCATTAGTTTATTTTATGATTTAAAATACCAGTTTCAGTGCCATACTAGAAATACCTCTGCTTAAATTGCCTTATACCAATAGAATATTTTTGAAAAAATGTTATTTATTTGAATTTGAGTTGTGGCCTGATGGTGAGTTAAAATGTCTTGAAAACATTTCATCCTGATTTAAATATTCAAAACTCTTAATAATAATTTAATATTTTTATATTTGTCTGTCTGTTAGACTTAACGTACAAGTATCCAAAAACTGGATCATGCACAGTCTTGCAGAAAATACATATCACAATAAATTAAAAATGAAATGTTTTTGGCCTCTTTTAGGGGTCTGCATCAAGCTTTGATCTTTATAGAATATTAGCAGGGATTCTAAATTTAGGATGTTTCATGTCATCTCATTTGAATGCTTAACAAGTATGAGTTACATTTTATATATACTGTACAATTATTATTATTATTATAATACAATAAAAAATTAAACATATAAAATTATTTTTTGACAAGAAGAGAAATGTGCTGCTTTTACTTATGCCTACTATAATAACTTATGTACTGTACATATTGTGTCATCCTGTTCTAATATCATTTATCTGCTTCCATTTAAAGGGTTATCAACCAACAACTGCCATGTGGCAGATATTGTCTCACAAGCTCTATTATTAATGCAAACCCTGTTGATTCTGCATTGAAAATTTCCAAGGTTCTTAATTTTTGCACACTGAAGACTTTCCTTATCAGTTTTGTCTTATTCCAGATGATCAACACCCTGGGCTCACTTGCATATTGGGCCAGTGTTGTTACAGTTTAATAATACAGATGTCCTGTTGGTGCTCTTTAATTCTACACATCCATGATCTCTTAGTAGAGCTAGTTTACATAAGATCTCTCTCAAATCTATTGTCTAATAAAGGGACTGAATACATCCCTGAGGCTCCATTCTTGTTGTTCTTATCTTTGGTGTTGAATAATATACAGAAGATAGTTGAACTGCACCAAAACCTTATCCTAGCATTAATGTATTTGGCTATCTTTGTGTATGTGCTTTGGGTCAAAGTTTACTATAACATACTTTTGCTCTTGCACTCATGGTTGTATCTCATCTTTACTGTTGTTAGGTGTATGTTTTTCTTAAGCTGGATTTTACAAGCTAATAACAGGATAAGGGTTCTAGAAATAAAACACACAAACTTTATTGTGCTTTGCAATGTTTTTTTTGGATAAGTGTTCTACTATATCTATGCAATTGCAATATTGCTATGCTGTTAATGCGTTCCAATTCTATCTTAGTATTGTTAGCATTGAAGCAGTGTGTGAAGGCTCCACTCACTAAAGTCCTAAACACAGCCAACTTATAACAGTATGGGTCACTGGAGGCAGCAGGAATAAAACATGGGCAATAGGTAGGCTTGTGATAAACCCATGTTTCAACCCTGTCAGTTTTTAACATGATGCAAAGATCTATGAAATGGATTTCATTAGTGCTAATTTGATCCATTTTAAGCTTAAGCCCATAGGAGTTGACATTGAATCATTGTAACAAGATGTATGGTTTTTAGTTTTAATCTGTTTGATCTATTCCTAGAACTTTTAGAACACGCGTTATATTCACAGAATAAATTATTATTTTATCATCTTTTCTCATTATTATCTGGCATGTCCAATTGGCAGGAATGGCCAACTAGATGAACATCAAGAGCCACACTTAAATCAGCCCATGTTAAAAGCTAATATGAGATGTTGTAATATGACAATGCTATATCTTAATAGTTTTCACTTTGACTTAATCTGAAACCATGTCTTCTTTTAATTATTCTTTACTTCACAATTGGGTGTATAGATACTAGGCATCTTTAATATCACTATTCAGAACTATCTTACACGTGGATACACATTTCAGGCATATGCCCCTCTTCCATCAGCTTTTTCTTTACAACATTAAGTAAAGAGGTGCTAACTAATACACATCCCTTTTTAAAATACATATATTTACAGTTAAATTTCCCAACAGTGCACTGAACAGTCTCTCTGTTCAGTGCACTATCAGGAAATCTTTTCTTAGCACACGAAATATAATTAAACCTTTATATTTTTTCTTACTTATCTAACTGAAAAACAAAAAATTACAACTGGAAGCATTTTAAAATATAATGCATAATTAATAAGTTCTGTGCCATGATCAGGATTTAAACCTGAATTATTGCGGCCACAATGCAATGTCCTAACCACTAGATGATCACGGCTACTACTTGTCTTATTATCGCTTCTAAACCACTATTTATACACACATTTTACAGTTATTGAAACATAGCATTTAAAAAAAAATTATTTTTTTTTGCTTTACTACACATTAAAACTATGCTTGAGGAAATTTTTCAAGAAAAGTTGAAAAAATACTAAAATACCTGAAAGAATATAACTAAGTTTTATTTTCTTTTAGCTTGTCTAATTCAGCTGATTGCTTTTATTTTTTTCTTAATAAGACATGTATTGACTTTATGTTTGTTACCATAGTATCATTTTGTGCTGGTCTCGTGCAATAAAAACACTGAGACAGCACAAAAGAAGCAGATAGTATGGTCTATATAAACATTGATTAACTATGACTTGTCTGTTGAATATTCCCATTTATTAATTCAAAACTATTCACATATATTAAACTTCATAACATGTCATAACTACAGTATTTAAGCATTGTAAAGAATGTTTATTTATTTATATTTAACAATGATTTACATAAAAAAATTTATCGCTTGATGTTTAACTGATTTTGCACAATTTTATGTTGCTAATTTCAGATATGCGATCAGAATTTATGTACTGTATCAAAATTTTTCACATTTCAAACTTATTAATGCAAGTTTTAGTCATAACACCATTCTCAAACTTCATCGCACAAAACAAAGTACTTATGACTGTTAAAAATACAAAAAGGTAATTTTTTGTTTACACTTGTGAATGAAAAATATATAAGTACTTAATCAGGCAAGAACTTTTGCTTCTTTGATTTTCTAGAGTAGGTAGAGATGGTAATGTCACGCTACAAGCACCAACAATAGTATGCTATCATTCTTTGTCTTTCATCAGTAGTCTAATTTGAGGGCCATCAAAAGCACCAACTTTCCTTTTCCATACGACAGTGCAGGAAATTTAAAGATGTACTCGAAGCAGGCACCATCCTTATTCACAATTTTTCTATACTGTTTCATGAGCTTTAATTTTATGTGAGGGGACTAAAACTTTATTAGAGTCAACAAGGAGTTCATTCTGTATATTCTTTACATCGACCTGAAATTTCTCCATAGCAGGTCATTTTTTCTTGCCCAGTGTTGTCTTTTGACAACTATCCCATAGGTACAGAAAGCATGGGTATTTCGTGTAACCTGTCTGTTGACCTAGTAGCAAAAATATAACACCTTAACATTATAGCACACCCTCCAGAAGTGATCAATATACTGTACTTTTATCTTACACAAAAGAATAGTTTCATTGTTTCATAAGTTTCTTTCATTTGCACAGAATGACCAATAGGAATGGAAGCTAACCTGTTACCATTGTGCAAGCACACATTTTAAACTTCTTTTCGCACTGTCAGCGAAGATCCTCCATTCCCCTACACGGCACTCGCATCCCATAGATTTAATCGGTACTTTCACATCGATACAGTAGATAAGTTGTCCATCCTTCTGAAAATATTTTAACAGATGACGGTTGTTTCAGGAGCTAGCATATTTCTTTCCTTAAATTTTGAACCCAAAAGTTCTGCTGATGCATTTGGTAGATAAATATACACACACGATCATTCAACTCAGCTCGAGCGAGACTCGCACCTCCCGGTTTCATCACCCGACAACACAAAAGTCCTCATCATCACTAGCTGTATTTGCAGAGACACTTGAACCTTCATTGCTTGAACTTGTAAATTTAGTGAAAGTAGGGATAAGGATTTCATCTGGTGAGGGACAGGCCTTCTGGCAGAGTGTAAGTTAAGATATTGTAGGGAATGTTCCGAAGATGCATCACAATGAGAAGATCGATGGCACAGCCCTGCTTTGTTGTTGTGTTTTGTTTTTCGCTCGTTTTTTAGGTGCAAGCAATGCTGTTTTTTATTTTTCTCCCCTAAATATGTTTAGGCACGCTCAATGGAGCCGGGGAGCATGGACATTGTCATTTTGACTTCACTGCATCTCAAAAACGAGGTCTGGACCCCCATTTTCTATTACATTTTTTTATTCCTCATTACAATTAATGGAAAATAGCACAGTTTAATCAAAATCAGTCGACCAAATTTTGAGAACGGAAACAATTCCGTAAGACAGAGGTGACTTCGCTAACGTTCCGCTTCAATTTATACAACGTGTTGTGAAGTAGTGTCATCTGTGGAGAAAGAAAGACAAACGAAGCCACAAACAAACATATTTTAGTTATTATATTACATTTCTAACTGTTTTGTATGCATAACGAGGGAAAGTATTGTAATCGCATCAAATTTCACCCTACAATTTTTCGCAAATCTCCACGTCAATGCCATTAAATTAAAAAAAGCAAAAACAAAAACCGAGAAAAGTTTTGTGTATGTTTTGTCAATTTCGTTTAGTATCTCAGCATAGGGCAGTGTTTCTCACCTCTAACGAATCGTCGCCCGCTTTAACGTAGTATCGTCCCCTTCACTACAAAATTCCGATGCCGAGAGACAAGGCTAACGCCAAATTCGTACTGCATCGAATAGACTAGTGATTAGTGTAATGTTATTGTTTAATTATTGTACGATATAACGAACGAAATATCTAATTATTATTAATATAATGTTTTACTATATCGCCCAGAAAATTGTTTTTCGCCTCCCAAAATATAAATTGTTACTAATCGCCCCCTGAACATGAAAAAACGCCCACATGGGGGCGATATCTCCCCCGTTGAGAAACACTGGCATAGGGTAATGATGAAAAAACGAAATGTATTACGGTAGCGTGTATATAAGGAACATCGACATCGACTTTATTAAATTTTGGTGGTTAAAGGTCAAAGAGTAAGCAATGGCTGACTGGCCAGGATGTCAGCTTGTCTGATGACAAGTGTCTTTAGGTCTCGCCCTGTGGACACTAACAGGGCCTCTTTTTGCAAGCTCGTTATGGGTTCGGCCAGGCCCACAATGGGGCAGCCGGATGGGGAGGGACGGGGCCCGACATCAGCGCCGGCCCGAGGCAAGTTTTAGGATGGAGCGAGATCCTATTATGGCGCCCGGTAGTGGAATCCCGCCACGCACTCGACCCACGCGCGTTTCAACAGATAAGGCCATTCACATACTGGTCACACGCTTGCAATTAAAATATCGAAAAGTGAAAAAAAATATTTTTTTCTTCACCACTGAGGCGCCCCATAGGACTTAGCGCCTTTGAGCGGCTGCTCCGTTCGCCCTATGGTAGGGCCGGCTCTGCCCGACATATCCGGACAGACCACCCTCGAAAAAGTCCTGGAGAGTTTTTGAACCCGGGTCCTCGGATCGGTTGATTGCCACCTCGACCGCTCGGCCACCCGGCCGTGTATTTTTATGGATTGTAAGATATTAAAACAACACGTAATATATTTATTATAATATGGTCTAGGCCCGAATATAATTAAAACTTAAAGTGAAGCGTGAACTGCTTTGTTAATTTAATCCGATTGAAAAGAATTTCTCCCGTTTCATTATACTTTATTTTAGAAACGAAATGAAGGATTCGGATAAACACAGGAAATGTTTTTGTCAGGTCAAACGAAACGGTCGAGAGCACCGAACAGCCCATAAAAAACGAAGTAATTATGAATCTCGTTATCTAAATTTCGGAAAATGTTTTTACAACAGACGGTTGGGATGAAAATCCCGAGAGCCGAGTAACACGTTGGATGTTTATAAAAATTCGTCCTCTCTAGATAAAATTTTTTTGCTAACTAAATTGTTATTGTTTTGTAATGTTTCGACACGTCAAATGGGGTCGTGTGATAAATACGTATCGAGTGGTACTTATTCGAGCGGAAATTTGATGTTTTCGTCTATTTATAAAATATACTTCATTTAATTACGAGTATTTTTTTGCAAAATAATTTCTGTTGTTTACTGCAGTCATTTCTAGAAATTACTATACATTGTCCTTTTATACCAGGCCTGGCCAACCCGCGGCCCTTCACGTTAAATTGTGTGGCCCGCTAAGCGATATTATATATCTATTAAAACTTTTGTTTCCCGTTATGTGTATACCAAAACAATTAAATAAATGAAAATTTGCGTGTGTCATTGTTATAATACGTGAGTGCGAGTACGAACTTTTGGTATAATAATAAAATCTTATTAATTTTGTATTTGTTTTACTTTTTTAAAAGCGTGTTTGCCCAAATTGCGGCCCATTGTAATGCTACGCGTGATCGAAGTGGCCCTCGAAACAATTTGGGCTGGCCGGGTCTGTTCTATACATTGGAAGTATTCGAACATTTTCTGTATAAAAATCTCCAATGGGAGAAACAAACAACCATTACGTTTCTCGTCCGGTCTTTAAAGGTACTTTTAAAAATTGAATACATAATATTAACTGGTAAGTGCGCATTTGTTACACATAAGTCCAAAGTATCTTCCTTAAAAGTATGCTTATAGACGTCTCGCGCTTGTTTTTGTATGCTTCTACAAGATAAATAAAAACATATTTGTGAAATCATTACGCGGAGCTATTTGCTGTATTCGGTACTTAACCGTTCCGCCACCTGATTTGGTAACTTATACCGTAAATTGCTTGCCTGCCGTTTACAGCGCAATTAATGGAGCTACTCCACCTCTTATTCCATCAGAGGAGAGAATATTTAGGTCATAATTCTTTCTTATTTTTTAAACTAAAAGATTTTCGATTACTCTGGATAAAACACATTTATATAATATGCATTTTACGTTGTGTTAACCAAAGAGAACTTTTTTTCAAATGTAATTTAACCTTCTAATATATCCAGGAAATGACTGGAAGAAAACGTGGCAAGCTTCGGAGACTATCAGAAAATGTAACTTGGAGTAGTTGTGTTATGTGAGACGGAAGAAGCGAAGCGTGATTACGTCAAAACACAACAACAACGAAAATATCTCAAAACTTACTATACACGTGTTTCGATGTGTGGCTATTACAGGCTGGACACGCCGATCTCCAAAGCTCGAGTGCTGTTGTCCAACGTGCGATTGACGATTTCGGCACGTTGCAGACAATGGAGGCCGCACGTATCCCACTGCGCACCGCGTGTATAGTAAGTTTTGAGACATTTTATTATTCACTACGATGTCGCAACGCCGCTTACCGCTCTAGCGGACATTTTTGTTTTCAAATAAAATTCCGTTATCACAGAAGTCTCCGCGTAAAATATAACGTCGATTAGTTCCCCAGTTATATGTTTTTGAAATGTGAACTTTAATTATCGGCACCCCCTTACCTTACCTTAGAACGGTTGCGCAAAATCTCGGCTTTGGCGGAATCTATCTAACTACTACGGGTGACCCATTTATAATGTCTCTGGTAAATATGCGTCCAGTTAAAAAATTAATACGACCACGGGTGTCGGTTCTTTAAAAGTTGACGTATGGAATTTTGTGAAAGAGGGATCCCGCTTTCGCAAAATGCTTAGAGTTAGAAAAATGTTGATACTTTGGATTATGTAAGAGTTCGATTGGTCAACATCCGAGGAAAAAATTTGTTTTCATACGGAGAACGAGTGCCTTGGCTTTCCTCGCATTAAATTTTAAACAAGTTTTATCAAGAAAATATAATAATAAATCTTACTTTTTTGATAAAGACAAAATCGTGGCTTCTCGTCATAACTTCGCTAATTTGCAGTTTATATCTACTAAAAAGTTATCTAAAAGTAAATTAAATTAAAAAAACTTATAGTCTTAAATGTAATAATATAATTTTTAATNGATATATATGTATATATATATATCTTCACTTCACCTTCGTCTGTCCTATTTGTTTACTCTTCTATCATGTTATTGTCTTACCATTGACTTTAGTGTGTGGGTGGACTGAGAGGAAAGGAATGAATGGAAGGCTTTTGAGAGGGGATATGAGTGGACTAAGGTGAGAGGAGGAACGAGGGGGAGTTAAGAAGAGGGAGAACGAGAAGAGAAGGGAGAGAAAAAACGAGGCAGAAGGGAAGTGAGAGGAGAAGAGAGAGGAGGAGTGAAAAGGACTGGAAGTGAGAGGAAAGTGGAAAGGACGTGAGACTGGAAGGAAGGAAGAGGAAGGAAGAAAAGAAAAAGGAAAGTTTCCCCTGTAGATTTTAGCATCGTATGGTGAGAAAAGAAAAAGGGAACTTTAGAACGAGAAAAGAAAAAGGAACTTAATTAAGAGGAACCATACGGATCGCCCCTTTTGGATTAATATCTCAGTGTGAAACAAAAAGTGAGCCAATCAGTCCCCAGACCGACGAGAAGCCTCATCCACAAGCCCACACGAGTCAGCCTGCTTCATCAAGTTTGGGTACCCTCTTTCCTTATCCTTTACTTTCATCTTCTAACTCTTTGAATAAGCCGGCTATATTCAATAAGTTTAAGTAGTAATAGAAACCTAGTATAAATTAAGATAATTTTAATTATTGGATGTTCGGTTCGAGTAAAAGGACAAGTAGGATTGTTGGTATCCTATAAAATCTGTATTTGAACTAGCGAGTAAATAAATAATTGTGTTTTATTTTATCAAATCTGGATTGTGCGTCTTTATATAATGCGCAGATTCTACACTTCTTTACGAACTTTTCCCACAATCACAATAATGGCATGAATCTATCATATTTTCTACTAAAACAACTCATACTGTCTTGTTTCTTTTTGATTTACATCTTTTATCTTCATTTAAATATTAATTAAAATAGTTATATCTTTTATCTTGTTCAAAAAACCTCAAAAGAAGTCTAACAATAATCCAAAATGCACTATTCCTATAATTGAAGTAATTTCAATAATAATTTCTTTCTTAACTAAATTAAATATTTCAGTTCTGAATATTTCTGCATGAAATCTTTAATATAATAAACAAAACAAAGTTTTATTGTAATTAATATCATCCATATTTGTTCTAGATTATATTTCTATTTTCCAGAAAAGATTCAATGTGGCAACTTTGATTTATCTATTATATCTGTAACATAGAGCATTCTTAACTATATTAATTTTTCTTTTAAAGTATTTTTGCCTGAGTAAAACAGATACTTAGATTTTTTACATCACTTATTTATAGTTTATTCTTGATTTATGTGTATAAATTTAGTCTACAGTCTACAAGTTAGGCGACTGAAATTTTTTAGAAAATAATACAAACTATAAAATTTATTTTTTAAATATTTCAGTATTATATAATGAAGTTTTAAACACAGTTTGAGGACTTTTAAAATGTTTTTCAACTTTTGGTAAAGAAAAAAAGTCATTAAAAACAAGAGCATAGTAATCAGATGGTTACAGATGAATAGCAGTTTCAGCTTTAAAANTAACAAGATGTATGGTTTTTAGTTTTAATCTGTTTGATCTATTCCTAGAACTTTTAGAACACGCGTTATATTCACAGAATAAATTATTATTTTATTAATATTATTTAACTTAATCGAAAAACGTTGCGTCTTTACACATTAAAAAGTAATTGATATATCGTACTTGAAGTTCACGAAGTTCAAAAGTTAAATAATTTAATAGTTAAAACCAGGAATTTTTAGAAAATAATATATACGAATTTAAATATACATCTTCACCTTTGATTCGTTGACCTTCTAAAACAAGTTTTTTTAAAATAATAATCAAGTAAACCACCTGCGCTAAAGTTTATTCACTCGCGGATTCGTGTATAAGAAGGAAAATAACGTGTCTTTTTAGGCGATTTGTAGCTGGTTTATTTTAATCTAACTTTAAAAATATATTATTTATTAATTCTATATATTATTAGCTAAATTTGAAGAGGAAGTTGTAAATATTTAGAAAAAAAATGGAAGTTATAGGCGAAGTGATCAAAGACAGGTGAAACTTTACCCCGTAGCAGACGTGACGTCAACGATTCAATACTCGTGATAATATTTAATTGAAGTCAAGGGCAAATCCTTTCTCCTATCTAATACTGCACATTAGCGATAATCTGAAATACGCTCCGATAAATGAATTAATCTTAGTTAATTATTTAACACCGTAACTGAAACTCGAAAACTGCGATCATCGGTATCAAAATTTCCATACTTCTCCCTATTGTTTAACTTAATTTTTATGCCCTTGGAACTTGTAGCGTTTTATAGAAGTTTACTTAAAATAGAACCGTCCCGCTGCTACGTACGATACGAATCTGAATGCGAGAGATTACAGAATCAGTAAATTCTTCCGTTGTTTTGACCCTGACCTTAGATCTCTTCCTGTTGCAGAATCTGCCTTGCCATTTTGCTAGCTGACAGCAGTCGATGAGGTTGTATTTTTAAAGGTATCTCCGTAATCGCCGTTTTATCATGTCGGAAAGAACACAAGTTATCATCATCGGGGCCGGAATTAGCGGTAAGAGCTATTCAATGTTGTCGAATACGGCTAACATTATACAAATCTATCGAATATTTTATTTTAATTTAATATTTTATTATTAGATAAACAAGTTATCGAGCAGTTTATCGAATAAAATTTAAATTTTTTTATATAAAATAAGAAAATTGGAGTATTTAAGTACGTCCTTTTATAAGTTTACCGAAAATAGCCGAAGCATAAAAAGTTTTCAGGGTCGAACCAATGCGAAAAGTTGAGATTTTTAACTAAAAATAGAATGATAAATAGTTTAAACTGAATTTACTTTTACTCCACGTATACAGGAATTGAGCCGACGTTACGCAACCGTTCAGTTGTTCTCTATATTTCAGCCATATAGGAAGCGAAGTTAAGCTGTATAAATTAAGTCGCATCCTGTGTTCAATTTCTAAAACACGCGTCAAAAATTGAAATTTCTAAGTTATCCGTGTCTTTTAAAACCTGTAAAATATAATTATAAAAACTTAATTCGATATAAAAGAGCATCTACAATTTTATGCAAAATGCACTACATCGAATGATTAGAATGCTAATGATGCTCCACATTTTTTATTGTTTCCGGGATTAATTTCTATTACAATTAATTTGTCTCGTTATAAAACATTACGAAATACTAAAATTGGATTCTCGCCACATCCTAGATTACAGAATATTTTTATTTCGACGTAAAAATTGGTGAAAAATAAAACACTCAGATTTTTTTGACGTAAGCTAACAACGAAGTAGCTTATATCGATTCTTTATATAAATAAACCTCATAGTTCATTTCATTACATTTCTCGTCTATTAAGGAGTAAAAGTATACTTTTATTCTGTATCAAATTTTATTATCTAAAAATTATAATACATTTTTTAAGGTTGTTTTTCATTTTTCAATATTTGAGGCCTCAAAAAGTTGTCACGCAGAGTTATTGAAGTTTTGCAGACAATTTTGAGTTTGCAGACAATTTAAAGATATTACAGCTTTAATCTATAAAAACTCGAGGGTATAATTTTATTACACCGTTAATTAAATTATATCTAGGTAATTCAAAACCGTACAAAGTCCGTGTCTGTTGCTCGACACGTTTCCTGGTCAACTTACTCGAAAATAACCTTAATTGATATAAATAAATTAACCGTGAAAAGAATATTTTTTTGTAGAAATGTTATTTCTCCCGGTTTATAACTTTAAAATAAGTAATAAATTATAAATCGACTTTAAAATGATTCGAATAAATTTGCCGCGAATGTAAATACCGAAGGGGCCTCAATGAATCTCGAATTTTATCTCTGACTTTTAATGTAATCACGAAGTTATGTAAGAGATTAGTCACGATGTCATTCTTGTTTTTGTAATCTTCAACAATTTATAAAGAATTTTCTATTGTTTCTATTCAAATAATATATGTATAGTGATAAGAAAATGTAGTGGCATCGAAGCTTAGGTGTTCATTTTTAGTAGATTTTCTGATATTTTAAGCGAGTTCGAGCGCTCGAGCAATAATTTTTGCTCATAAAAAAGCTTTAAAATACTTTTATTTACATTTTCAAAGCTTAAAATTGATTATAGTGATTACATTTAGCAAGAGATGGCGCCTAAAATCTGCCTTTAGTGTCAAATTACTTAAACATTTAATTAATAACAGTAGTAATAATATGGCCCGATATACCACGTAATTCGGCAATCGTTTGACTTGAATATATAACTTTGGGGTTTTGATATTTATATTTCAATAACATATTAATTAATTATAAATTATCGTAAAACTCACTATTCAACTAGAACGACATACTTAAATCTTCAACATAAAAACTGGTTAATACTAGATGTAATTGTTTAATTTAGCGCAGGAAAGGTAAAGTTCTTAATTTTTAGTTATTTAAAAAAATTGAAAAAAAACACTTTATTAAAAATATAGGCCTATATATAGTGTATTTAATAAAGTTCTAAGGGTATAGATGTCTGATTGCGTGTCTTTTATCGCACTTTATCAATATTGCAAATGTAAACAGAGGCGTACGAGATAAGTTACCCCCGGTAGCCTAAATATAAAGTAATCTACGGAAACTTTTCGAAAGAAAATTGTTTATATAAAATCATTTTGAACAAATTTGACGCTTTTTAAAGCGTTAAATTTGTTAATAATAAAATGAAATAGAACACTCACAGGCCTGCGGGGCCATTGTATTAACGTGCGAAAAATTCGGCGACCGAGTCCTCCGATAATTTCAACTATAAAAATGCTTACGAAATGGCACTGTTTTAAACTTACGGGACGTTTAATACGCGATCCCGTTAAAATTAATGATCAATTACGGATGTGACGGTTGGGAGTTTTCATTTTTAACAGTTAACACAATGCGCTGTTTTGAACCCGTGTTCGTACACTCTTTTGCGGTCAAAATTATTTGAAGAATCGGGCCCCGAAATGTTTGCCACGTATTCGGAATCGCACCCACAAGGAACTGTCCTTGAAATTTTTACTCTCCCTTCCCCATTGTCCCAGTTTGTCCAAGTCTACATAACATCCTCTCCTCTTCGGACATTCAACAAAACTCAATACCCCTCAAAACCTTTATCATTTTTGAATAATAAAATGCATAAGCTGTATAAAATTTTAAATAAAACATGTCTATCGAAGTTCAACCCTTTCCTCTGTCTCTCCCTTTCTTTCCCTTCCAGAGTGGATCTCATTTATGGACAGCCCCAAGGTTTCTTTGGTGAGTAGAAGCGCTCGGTGACACTTGTCTAATAAAGATTCCGAACAATGAGCCGAAACTAAAATCGACCAGCATTTCAAGCTTCTAAAAGCCGAGGCCCCCGGGGAAACGTTTAGGTATCTTTTATAATCTAAAGTTTAGGTTCTAAACCTTTGCCCGGGCCTCGGCTTTCCAGGCGTGTTTAAACGTTCAAAAGTTCCCCATCTTTTCAATCCTTAGATCTATAAAATTTAAATAATTTATATTATAAAACCTTTTTTGTTTTATTATTCGATAGGTTTGTCGGCTGCTAAATGGCTTCGCGAGTCCAACATCGATATTATTGTTTTAGAAGCCAGGAATCGAGTAGGAGGAAGAACGCTTACTAAAAAGGTTAGCCCAAACTTGTTTTAAAATTTGTTATACATAAAAACATTACTTAATTCTTCAGATTTATTATTCATTTTTTTCTTTTAGGATGCATCCGTCGGTTACGTAGATTTGGGAGGTTCCTATATAGGACCTTCGCAAAACCATCTCTTCAGATTAACCAGAGAACTGGGAATAAATAATTATAAGTTAGACGAAACAGAACATGTTGTATACTATACCAAGGTTTGTCTTTGAAAATTATAACAAACAGTAATCTAAAATACACGGTTACAAGCGCGGTTGGGTGGTCTCAAAACAATTTTAAAAGATTTAATGTGTAGGTCTACGTATTCGTATTTATATTAAGTTGGTGAAGTAACATTTCGTTTCACAAATTTAGTGAAGAACCGCGTAAGTAGAGCGCCAGGAGACATTCCTTGGACTTAACCAGTTGCTCGAAGCTCTTTCATAAGTCATTATTATGATTAGTTGTTTATATCATAATATGATAAATGTCACCTCCGTGGAATAATTTATAGTATACATTATCCTGATGATTTTATAATTATTTAAATCTACTGGTTACTTCGGTAGTATGATTTGAGGCAGTACCGGCCCGAGGCAAGTTTTAGGATGGAGCGAGATCCTATTATGGCGCCCCCCTTGGTTGCCCCTAATTTGTACCTTTTAATTTTCTTTATCACTGATGCGCTCCCTAGGACTTAGCGCCCGGAGCGACTGCTCCGTTCGCCCTATGGTAGGGCCGGCTCTGATCGAGGCTTTTGTGTCAATAAAACAAGCGATTCAACCCAATCACGAGACTCGAAAGGAAGTTTCATTTATGAAATATTTATCAAATGTAGTAAATTTTGTTATAAAAGAATAAAGTATTGAATGTTTATCAATTTGCACTGATGGAGTTCTTGATCATAGAACAAGAATTATAATTCCCTCGAAGAATCGTGAGCAATCTATTGATTTCGTGTCGTGAGTGTTGTGGGTATGAAGTAACTTAAAAGTATATTTTGAAAATAATAATAATGTTTGAAAAAATTTTCCCACGTCGATACATTGTTAAATTCGCATGCCTTTTTATAATACAGTATAAATAAAGTTTAGATAGTTTCAATGATCTCAAAATATCGCGATCTTTCCTGTATTTAAGATTATTGCATTTATTAAGGATTATAATAAAGCATAAATAAATTCCCTATTTTTAATAATTTAGGGGAAATTATATCGTTATTTTGCTGATTCGCCTTCTATTCCTTTTTGGAATCCTATTGTAAAATTAGATATGTTAAATTTTGCAAGAACACTGGATAAAATGGGAGAAGAGGTAAGATAAATTTATTGTTCGTGTTTACGGTTACGTTAAATAAACTTAAAACTTTCATTAGATTCCAGCAGATGCACCTTGGAAGGCTCCTCGTGCGGAGGAATGGGACACAATGACGTATCACGAATTCGTTGATAAAATCTGTTATACCAAGTAAATTTTGACTTATAAAATTAGCTCGGACTCGTTAAATTATTCAGAATAATACAAATATATTTTTTAAAGACAGGTACGTGCAATTGCCAAAGTATTTTTAGAGTTAGCATTGACATCTTCGCAGTACGAGGCTTCGCTCTTGTGGGCTTTATGGTATATCAAATTGTGTAATGGAATAGTTAAGATGATTAGCTCTACAAATGGCGGACAAGTATGTATTTTATGTATATTTAATATGAGGAATTAGTGGCCAAATACATATTTTTACGCTAAAATTTAATTTCGTCGCTACAGGAAAGAAAATTTATAGGAGGAAGTCAGCAGATTAGTGAACGCATTGCAGCTCGATTAGGAGGTATTGCAAATTAATTATAATTAATTCTAACTCTTATAATTATAAATTGATCTCTTATAACGTTTTTTTTAAAAGATTCTGTAAGATTAAACTCTCCAGTCGCAACGATCCACCAGTTAGCCGATGGTGTCATGGTCAAAACGTTAAACGGAGACATTTATAGAGTAATACTTTGTATCGTATAAGGAAATGCATCTTGATGCATTTAAAATCACAAATAAAATATATTTAAAATCTTTCTCAGGCAAATTATATAATTATGGCGATACCCCCTATGCTACAAATGAAGATCCATTACGATCCTCCTCTACCACCCATTAGAAACCAAATGATACAAAGATGCCCGATGGGTTCCGTCATGAAGGCCATTTTGTACTACCGTACGCCATTTTGGAGAGCCAAAGGTAATGTTATTGATAACAGGAAAACAAATCTTCCTTTGTAAAATATTAATCTTATACGCAATAACTCGCTGGTGGTTGATTATTTTAAGGTTTCTGTGGTACGGCATTAATTGATACCGACGAAGAACATCCAATAGCGGGCACTTTTGACGATACTAAACCCGATGGAAGTTATCCAGCAATTGTTGGGTTCGTTAGCAATTAAAATAATTAAAATTCACTAATTCACCGATGATTTCAAATCGACTGATCATTTTTGTAATTTATTACCGAGCAATCAAGTTTCAAAATATACATATATAACCGAGCAATACTAACTAACATTACAATAAAATTTTATTACTAAAACGATTGGCAAATCTGTCGTAAACTGTATTTAAAATTCTGAATATTAAACAAATGATGGCAACAGATGGAGCCACATATTCATTTAATTAATTTATTTTATTGTGTTTAAAACAACTTTTTTGGTCTTAATATAAATTGCAAAATTATTCTAAATTGACAAATACAAGCAAAGTGCTAAGCGCAGTTCCCTTGTCTTTGGACAGTTTTGTGCCAACCGATTGCGTTCGAAATTTAGCCACGCGTACCAAAGAGGAAAGGAAACAAATTTTTGCTAAATGCTACGCTGATGTGTTTGGATTGAAAGAATTTCTAGAGGTAAGTTTAACTTTATAATATATAAAACTATTTAAAATTAGATATTCATCAGTTTTGCCTTTAGCCAATTCATTACGAAGAATACAATTGGATGGCAGAACAGTACTCGGGAGGATGTTACACCGCTATGTTTCCACCTGGATTCTTAACCAGATACGGAAAGTAAGCGAATTATCGTGATAACTTTAATATTTATACACAACGGTATTTTAATAATTATTATTATGTTACGCGTAGGGTAATAAGAGAACCCGTAGGAAGGATGTACTTTGCGGGAACAGAAACTGCGGTTTCTTGGTCCGGATACATGGAAGGAGCCATACAAGCGGGTGAAAGAGCGGCTAGAGAAGTGCTTCATTCTATGGGAAAGCTCAGAAAAGAGGATATTTGGAGAATAGAGCCTCCTGCCAAGGTAGTACTATAATAATCAAACTAGTGGCGGTTTTAGGAGTGAAACCCTAAGGTCCCCGAGGGCCTTCTGTATAAGTTTGTAATATAAAAAGTCTGTATAGTAGATTTCGAGTACTGGGCCAAATCCGAGAAAGCGTACGTTCGCGCTTATCAGAAATCCCTAAAGCCCAAGATTCTAGACCGGGGAAGGCGAACCTTTTTTGAGTCCACGTACCACTTAACAAGTACGCTTATCTTTAAAATGTTTATGCGTGCCAAAGTTTTACTCTTCGATGAACGATATTCAAAGAAATGAAACCAATATTCTTTAATTAGAATAAATATAAAGAAGATGATTGAAAAAGAAAGGTGAAAAACCGAAATCGCGTGTTACGTTCCGTGCCAGATATTTTTCCGACGTGTAACAGGTTCGCCACCCCTGTCCTAGACAAAGCCTAGGTTGTTATATCTAAAACCGCCACTACACTGTATATATCACGTCGTTTTTAGTACTAAAAGTCATCTCTTTTCCAGGATGTTGTTGACATTCCTATCAAACCATCGTTTTGGCAACGTAACTTACCTTCGGTTCCCGGTTTATATCGCCTTATAGGATTATCTATGTTTTTAGGTCTAGCTACCTCAATAATATTAAAATGCAAACGTCATTTTTGAGGAAGAAAGCTTTAATATTTTGTCCAAAAAAAAAAACAATTAATACATCTTTTTTTAATTTTCTAGCTGAATTTTTATAATTAGAATTATGCAAATTAAATAAAACGAAGATAAACTTAACACCCTTTTTTTGTAAACTAACTACTGGTAATTGTGTAAAGTTGGGAATTTTCTTAAGCAGATATTGATGTAAATTTACAGCTGAATCTCTTCTAGATAAGTGTAATCTTCACCGGGCTGAAAAATGGAACCGAGTTTCCTCATATAGTAAAATGGTGCTCTTTTCCTTCCGTATATATCTACGATATTCTTTCTTTCTTCCACGCTCATCAAGAAGTATCCATTGTAAGCTTCTTGCAAATTTTCTGCCTTTTCTTTCATCTCAATTTCAAATTTCTCCAATTCTTTACGTTTGTTAATGGTTACTGCGCCGACACGATTCACCTAAGGGAGCAATTGTCGATATTATCCAATAATAATAAAAGTGGACATTTGTATAATAATAAAATTTGAGGTGTAAATTGCCAACTTTTATATAAATTTCTCAATTTATTCGAGTTAAAGATTACATTTATTATATAAAATTTCAATTTAGGAAGATTTAAATAAATTTTTCTTTTTTTCTATCAGTTGCAAATTTTCTGTTTAAAGTGCATTTTGTGACGTAAGTTTTCATGTTTTGTAATTCTATTTACACTGAGTAAAATGAATTTTTCAAGTTAATTATTTAAATACACAGGACGGCCCAAAAGTCATTTAACCGTGTTTTGCTTTCTGGATACACTTTTCGTAGAAACACGAATCAAAATTCCATTGAATTATTGTCTTATTCAAATACTCAGTCATATTTTTTCGTACACAAGGTCTCCCAAAAGTTAGTTAACCATTGTAAAGAATAAATTACGGTTGAATTCGAGTATAGTCTTTATTATGGTTGATTGAGTTTTAGGCTATCCTCAATGTCTACACTATGCGAATAATATTATTAATGAAATTTTAATCTGAACTTACGTAGTTTATGTACGATCTGACTCTCTTAACAACTGTTTCCAATTCTAAAATCTCTCTCTTTAATACTTCTAAATAAGAATTCACTTCAGCTTGGTTAAAATTTAGCTCTGAAAGTTATATTTTTTTATTTTATTAATATCGATAAAAAGTTTAATTTTTATTTCTAGAATTATTACCTTGAGTAGGAGTTTTCCACGTGTTAAAATGATATTCTATGTGTAGTGAGCTATCATCTAAAGGTAATTGTTGCAATTCTTGAGGAGCAACTTTAAATTTATTTTCGTATTCTTCTATAACTTTCAGAGCAGACTTTAAGCTGCCCGGTCCTAAGAAAGTTCGACTTTCTGTTCTCCTCCACGACGACACACGACTTACCTGTTCGTAAGACACTTAAAATGGATATTCGTAAAAATTAAAAATTTAATATAAATATTTTTATACCTTACCTTAACCGCAGCGGCTGAATGAAAATTCTCGGATATGAATCTCATCTTAGCGGTTATGGATATGAACAATATTTTTACCGTCACAGTCGTTTCAACTTCAGTTTTCTTTCGCTCCGATTCGAATTCCATGGTGACTAAAAGTGTTTCCTCTCCCCCAATTACCACTTCGCTGAGATAAAGCTGAGTAACAAAATCGGGATCCACGTCACCCACTGGTCGAGCGTTTCTCAACGACAGCACACCTCTTTGCATTACATAATTACTACTTAAAGACATTTGTTTCTTGTTATTTTGAATGTCTACCGCCGCTTTTACCTGAAAAACATTACTTGCTTTTATATATTCTTTCAATATATGGAATGACTCAAAATTCTCCACACAAAACATTGTCCACGCGAATGGGTACACTTGAATGCATTTATGCACTGAATGCACGTATGAATACTTTTCATTCGCATTATTCTGTACTGTACTGTACTGTTCATTCAGTTAAAGGCACTTCTATAAATCGTATTCTGTGACATAAATAATAAGGTAAACCTTTTGCCTAGTTCAGACACTTTTGAATGTTTTCCCAATAAAATTTATAAGGTTATTTTTACTCACTTTTATGCTAACTTTGGCCAAGCCCATAACTCCCGCTCCTATTCCGAGTCCACCTCCTACTCTTGAAAAGACGTCTTCCGCTTTTTGAACACGTCTGATATCTAAATTTGTTCTCGCAAGTGGTATGAAGTGGACATCTCCTGTGTATTTAAAGGGGCTAGAAGAGTCATTAATAATTAACGTTTTGTATAGAAATATTAATACAGTAGAATTAAGCAACAGCCCCTTCAAAACCTTTCTATTAAGCAGTTTTTGAACGGGCCGCTGTAAAAAACTTCTTAAGCGAGAACTTCTTAAACGAGTTCTACTGTACTTATCCTCTTAGATATAGTACGTTTACGAGTATTACGTATAAAACATAACTCAAATTCTGTGCATAAATGTACAGAATTCGTCAATAATCAGTTAAACATCGTAGAGACTAAACTGCTTTCGTCGAATGTTTTTCCCTTTCAAATTTTACAAATTTGTCTTAAATGATATTCGTCTTGTTTAATACATAAAATTCAAAGTTTTAATCCCTCAAAATAACTTGTGTATTGTTTGCAAAAAACACACGATTATTTGAACCACTCTGCATTTTAAAAGTCAAATAAATGTATAATATTCCATACTACATAGAGGAATACATTCGACTTCATATTATAAATTAATAAACATAAAACTTCTATTTATACAAGAACATAATTAAAAGTAACGTGACAATCTGGAGATATTAAGTTACACGATGATGAGAGAAATACCAACGTGGACTTACCAAGGAATAATACGAGTTGTGCCGTTAGAAAAGGTTAATTCTCTAACTGGACAATCTCCTAAATTCAATTTTTCCTTATATTTTTCGATATAATCCTTCGCGCTTACTTGAATCGTACGTCCTGCTCCATCAAAAGCACTTTCGCTCTTCACTAAACGACCATTTTCATTGGATATATTGTTACTAGTTTTGAAAGCTTATAAAATTAAATAAGCATTTTCGAAATTTATTATTAATTATTTAAATATTCACTTACCATAAAACAGTCTCGAATAGAAGAAAAAGTATATAAATTACAAACATTTTTGCGTACAAGAGGAACTTAACACTTCCACATCTGAAAACTTCTCACCATTTCCGATAACTCATTTTATCTGCAGTTACCAATCAAATTGTTATTCCGTAATGACGATAATTTTGTGTAATTTAATTAAATTTTACTGTATGAAAATATATTTTAAGTTCTTTTAAAGTTTTTTGCTTATAAAGAAACAATTTATACGAGCGATGCTTTTACAACTGTGAAATTCAAAGTTAAGAAGATTTTCTACGTATTTAACAACATACAGGTGTTTCTTCTGATTATATAGCGTATACAAGTAATTAATAAGAGATAACCTTGGATTAGAATCTGTCTACGGGGAAGAAATAACGCGTCAACACCTGTTTCCTTCTCATCGTCCGCATGTATCGCGATTAAAGAGAAGCTTCCTCGTTGAGAAAAATGGCGCAAGTTATGGCTTATATCTTACCTTTACTGTTAGGAAGGACATTTGATATGGGTAAAGGTAGAGTTGGAGTTGATATTTTTCCTTTAAATGTCGTAGATAATCCAACGGTGAGTTAAAGTTTTCACTAACACTTTTGGTAATTGTTCGATGAACGAGTTTCGCCTTTTTCTGTAGGTAATTAATAAGACATTTACGGAAACTCGCCATAAATTTGTTGAGAATACAATAGAAGCCAGAGACTTTTTGGAAGTGGAAGGTTCCTTTTCGCTAAAAATCAAAGGAGGATTGTTTAATGCCGGTGCTTCTGGATATTATCTCGGAGATATTCAGAATAGAGAGAACGGTGTGGAAATGTTGATAAAAACCCACTACGAAACGGTGAATATAGTTTAAACATATTGTCATATTAATTTCCGATAAACAATAAAGCGTAAGTTTAAATTTGGAAAAGAAGAAAAGAGTAATGGCAGAAATTCATAGAAATGGTTTGTGTTAACGTGGGACAAATTTTAGTGATAAATATTGTCATTATTTTTGTAGGTAACAGAAACATTACCATCCGATGCTGTTCCTAAACTAGGTTGGAATAAGAATCCAAAAGTTTTAGGTACTCATTATGTTAGGAGCATCACTTACGGAGGGGAGTTGATAGTCTCTGTGTTAATAAAATGCAAAAGTACAAGAGACAAAAAGCACATCAAGGGCGCCATCGATGTCGGTGGCAGAGTTGCAGGATGGTTAGATTTAGAAGTGGAAGGTAAATTCTTTAAAATGTTATAAGTTTATTGCACCGTTTAAGAATATTTTCCATTACAGTCGAAGGAGAATACATGAAAGACATCGCAGACATGGTCGATTCTATGGAGATTAAGTATTACAGTTCCATACCTGTTAGTTTCGTTCCGAGTTCCATGAAAGATTTGCATAAACTATTAGATGTTTTTCACGAAGATTTAGCTAAATTTAATAATGGGAAAGGTGTACCTATAAGAGTAGAACTCGTCCCCTTGAGTGAACTTGATTCTAAACTTCCGAAGTTTTTCAAAAACAGGTTAGGGTGAAGATAGATCACGGTTTAAATTATACATTATAAGCAAAATAATGTTGATCTTATAGTGATGTAGAAGGAAAATTGGATAACGTAGAAGGCCTGTTGGACGATTTATTGACCACTCGTACAGCTTTACACAACTGGTTACAGAACATCCCTCGGAGCCTTGACGAAAAAGACGAAGTTGAGGTAAAAATTGAATAATTTGAGTAAAGAAATAGCAGTTCTGTGTTTCAGACATAAATATCTTAGATAGGAAAGTTCAGTGACGATCTAGATTACGTAATTCTGGAATTCTTTAAAGTAATTGGAGATTTGGATGTTCAGAGTAGTCCACAGCAATTAAAGCCAGCCGTTGAAGCGTATAACAGTAAAGTCGATATGCTAACCCTTCGCGCTTATTACGATGCGTACTTGCGATTGAGGCAACGAATAGTAAGTTAAGTTTAAAATGCTTAAAATGCACTTCAATACGCATTAAAAATTATTCATTTCTTTTAGACTCGAGATGCTTCAGGTAAGAATACTTCAAAGTTTGTCGAATTAGGAGCGACTAAACGATTTATCTCCGGTTTATTTTGTTAAGTTTTTAGTTGGAAGCCTTTCGGAGGGACTGGAGATACGTACACGCATTGGGGAGGTAATAAATGTTACGGAATCTGGCCCGAATTGGTTATGGAAGGCATCACCGCTTCCTCGTCTCGAGACTCTTCTGGAGGATTGGCTAATTTCCTTTGTCTTCAGGAAAGTCCCGAATTAGGAATAAACGGAAGCGATCTCGACACTCCACAAGTGAAGAAAGTAAATTTCGAGATGTATATTGTTAAAAAAGACAAGACGGAAGTGGAAACAAAAAAAGGAATCGCACGTTGCGCTATCTGTAGGTTACCCGCAGCAGGATCTGTGGTCACTTTTCCAGGACGTAAACATTGTCCTTATCATTGGACCGTGGTTTACGAAGGATATTTAGTAGGAAACGGGAAGAGAAACAATTTAATTTGTATGAATCGTAAATCTATCGAAAGCGATGTGGACAATGATACGAATTGGGGAAAATTGGAGAATTTAATAGTTAGCAGAGAAGAGAAACGTTATTACGTTCCTTGTATCGTATGCTCGAGTTAGATGCTAGCTCTATAGTCTGCCAGCCGTTTCGATTTTATGTAAATCTTTAAGAGAAGTGAATGTATTTGGCTTTAGTTTGTTGATTAAAAATAAATAAATAAAATCATCTTATTTTTTTCTGCTTCATATTCCGTTTCATTAATAACCAATTTAATTTTATATACTGTATAAAATAGAATATATCATAAAATATAGAGTTTACACTTGTATATAGATTTTTATATTTATTTTAAAATTCTATGTTATAAGCCATTAATAAATGAAAAAAACAAAAGCATATCTTATGATTATTAAGAAAGTAGTAGTGCTCTACGTGTGTATATTAAACCTTCATAAAAATGCATATTAAATCAATGGTTGTTTTTAAGTCTCGGTTGAAGAATGGACCGAGAATTTTTACAAACTGAATTGTCACGTGTTGTTAAGTCCGAATCTCGAGGAGAAAACATATCGAATTTTATCATGGAGATATTTTTAACTAGGATACTCCAGGCACAATTTCGTAAGTATGGAGTTTATAACCACTCTACAAAATCGTGAAACACAATGTTTAATCTCTTAAATAAAAACCTTTAGCCATAATTCCTGGTCACCCGTCGAAGTTAACGAGTCGACTGTATATATTCGTTTCTCTACATAGCTTATCGAACAAATAAAACATATTTTTTTTTTTTAAATATTTATCTGTCGTGGTTTCTGTTTTACTCGGGTTAGACGACACTTCATTACATAATTAATATCAAGATATACGTTTATTCTCAAGTTATTTTTTAAGAAAATATCTTAAAATTTAAAAAATTTTAAAGAAACGCTTTTCACTAACAGAAAGGCACTAAAAAGTAAAAAATAAATTAGCTTTCGCAATATTCTTGGTATTATGCAACCGAAAGTAAAAGCATGGGCGCTGGTGGGAAGCCATAAAACTTAATACAATGTGTAGCTAAGAATATTTCTAAACACGAGTGCTCAAAGACTTTTACTTTTGGTGAAAAACTGAGTTACAAGATTTTATCCGGACACGCGGAGCAAGAAAGTTAATAAAAAACATATAATAACAATCGTTCAATAAACTGAGTTAACACTGTAAATTTGAAACATAAAAATTAAGAGATATAAAAAGCAAATGAATGTTATTCCGATTTTTATTTTACACTGGTGGTTGGTCGTGGATTTGCATCTGACTAACGAGCTAGTCACGTGAAGATTTTCGGGTTTTCTTCACATATATAACAACTAAATAGAGGCCAGTTTTCTATGGAACGTCCTTCCGGGAGGCACTCCTCTTGGTACAGTACTCTACAGTACATAACCTGTGTGTCGTGTTGGCTCCAGATAATCTTTAACATTTCATTTTTAAGCCATAAATTCAATTCTTACTTTTTTAATGCATTTCCAAATTTTATGTTCCTATATTTCCTTTATATGTTCATGTTTAATAAAGCGTTAAGAAATTAATTAATTAGTTCCTGGGCTAACAATATATATATAATTAAATATCTATCTATTTATTTAAGAACATATGTGATTTTCTCTAAAATATAGAAAACAAAATAAACAATTTTAATAATAATAAATTATAGTTACGAAATGATAATTAACTGGAATAAGAAAAGATCCGCTTATATTTTCTTTATATTCCTAACCATCATCGTTCAGATTGGCATAATTGTATCTAATTTCCTTTCAACATTATTTATTAGGTTAGCTTTTTATATTAGGCAGTGGACTTTTTATGTTTGCAAGAATTTTTAGGTTGATTTCAGCTATGAAGCATACTCTAATAAGCAACGAAAGACTTGCAAACCTTTCATTTATATAACATTATAATCTGCAAAATGTTTTCTTCGACACTATGCATTTAAGTCCTTTGTCCTTTATCAACTGTCGCTTATAGGCTGCAGATAATATCCACAACAATCATCCCTACTCAATACAATTAAATTTATTAAGGAGTAGACTAATTTTAATGAAAAATGTTTGTTTTTTAGCTTAAATATGTTTTATATTTTTACGGGAAAATATATCAATTTAGATTACCTACTTTATTTTTACGAAAGGACCTCACTGTCGAGAAGTGAGAAGGTTCTTAAATCCGTCAATGTGTTACAAGCATTTGGTTACTTAATGGAATGTGTAACAACTGGTTCCGGAGGAAAAAATTCAGTTTCTTCTGCCATTATCTGTGGTTATTCTATATTTATCGACAGGAAAAACACTAGATTCTTTCTTTACAAAATACGATAATACCCTTAATGAAAATAATTAATTATACTTATCGATTTTTATTATATTTCTCAACCTCAAAATATATAAGAATGATTAATTAAAAATAAATTTTTAGAAATATTAGCCTTATAAGCTTTTTATATAATAATTTTATAAATACTGTTTGAATAATGAAGGTATTATTATCTATTTTTCAACGATAAGATAATGAATTGATAGTAATAAAGTTAATAGCGAGACAACAGGTGAGAAATTATCCGAACAGGTTAAAGATTATCTATAGAAACAAAACGTATAAATAGCTGGAGTTAATTTCATCTCCAAGGCCTCATCATGTCATCCGTGTATACCATTTTAGTATTTTTGTCAGCCTTCTGCTTCATAAATGGGTTCATAACTTGGATAGAACCGCGTTTACCTTTACCTGTAAGTAAGACGTTTACGTAGAAATTTAGAAATTATCAATTGATACGATTACATAGTAAATACACGTTAAACGTACAGACTGTTCCAATATTTATTATGATAAAATACTGATACGTGCCAATGTTTATTATTATTAATAATTTAACATAGTTTGTTAAACGAACCAAAAATATTAGACATTTACTAGCCTAAAGAAATGTAGATAAAACCTTTTACAGGTTGAATCAGGTCTGGTCCACCTACCTTTCTCGAGGTAAGTGGACCAGGATATATTAAAAATTCAAAACAGTATTTTAAAAAGGGTGTATTATATTTTTATTTGAATACTGACCGACTGTAGAAACTAGACTAAGATTAAAGAAATTCTCCTGGTTATATCAGATATTTAGTAAATGCAATGTAGACAATAAGCGCTTCAAAATTCCAAAATAAAATCTTCTACATAATAAATTTTAGTTTAAAAATCGCTCATTATTCTTTACAGCCTCATTAATGTAAAAAGCAAATAATATAAAACTTAATATTATAAAGAGGTTTGGGACATATAAATTATAGTTTAGTGCGGTTATTGATTACTAAATTATCTAGTTTATTAAACATTTAATTAAAGGGTAGAAGAGCACCACCCGGTTCACCCTGGCCTCATCCACAAGTATGGATCTCCTCTCACAAAAGATTATCGATAGACATTCAAAATTTCGTCTTTACTTCGAACGCTAGAAGTTGCGATATTATCGATCAAGGACTGTGGAGATACAGAAATTACGCTTTTCCCGACAGTAAAGGAACTAAAGATGCTTCTGTACCACAGCTAACCGGTTTAGGAGTCGAAGTCGAGGACAAATCCTGTGGTTATCCTAAACTAGGAGATGACGAATCTTGTAAGTTTATACTAAAATCTAACTAAGTCCGTTTGATTATTATAGCTGAAAATAACTAATTGAATAAATTTAGATAAAATCGAAGTTCCCGATAGCGGAGAAGCTAAAATTACATCTAAAACAGTGTGGGGTGCAATCAAAGGTGAGTTTATATCTTGAGAAATGCATCTCTAATGTTAAATTATCATTAAAGTTTATACTTTGAACTTTTATTTGATAAATTCTAAAGGTATTTGATAAATAAATTGAAAGTTAAATTAACAAAATTGCTTTAAATGCTGCTTAAACTTTCTTTTCTTTGCTGCTTTACGTATAAAATGGCTGCTTTTCCTCATATCAATTCTTTATTAAAATATTAATTCAAATTCAAATATTACCAACTCTGATCGGATTAAATGTAAATAAATTTAAATTTTTAAATTTAATTCGGATATTTATTTGAGAGCGAAGGGTTTTTTGCTGGTTTTACTCATTGAATGATGATAAGAATAGTTTATTTTCTAATTTTTTAAAATGTTTTTTATATTTACATTACATTTTATTATTTATGTTTAACTACGTTCATTTAAACTAACTCAATTAAAGTTCAAACTACCGTAATTAAAATATTTAAATTTTTAAAATCGTGTTTTGAACTAACTGATGAATTTTATAGTAAATAAATTAAATATTTACATCTTTTTCTAATTAACATAATGTACTGTTTATTAATTTGTTGTAGGCCTCGAAACATTCAGTCAACTAGTTTATCAAGATGACAAGACGCGAGTCGTAATAAATTTTCTAACTTCATAAATAAAATATCGAGAAATTTCTGCGAAAAATTATTTATTTCTTTTATTTTTTCGTTTAGTACTACATTAACAAGACAACAATCGATGATTTCCCTACCTTTACCTATCGTGGCATCTTATTGGATACTGCTAGACATTTCCAGCCAATGAAAGTGCTCAAACAAAATTTGGTTAGTCTCATTTGATGTTCGAATCTGAATATATATCACTTATTGGTTTATTAGATTTCACGTCATAGCTACTTCCGTTTGATTGGATACAATTTCGCTATTATTACGTTTTTTAATACTTAAATTTTAATACATTTCAAAAAAATTGATTTAAATTGTTTTAAATTTAAAATTTTTATCGGTGTAACTGATTGGTTAAATTAATATTTTAATTTTAAGGTATTTCTAGCTTTAACCAATCAGTTCCTCGAAAAATTTTGAATTTAACCATGAAAACTACATTCAATCCCGATTGGTGTGATCTAATTTAAAATGAAATATAATTTACGCTGATTGGATTAAATACTAATTAATTTAAATTTTCAAAATTTTCATTAAAATTTTACGTTTGAAATTATTTTTTAAAATAATTTTCTTAGGATGCGATGGCTTTTAATAAATTCAACGTTTTCCACTGGCATTTAGTAGACGATCAAGCATTCCCTTTCGAAAGTAAAATCTTCCCAAATCTTACCAAATTAGTAAGTCAAAATCATATTTTAAATCTTATTTTATATTGAAATTACTAAATTGCTATAATATTTAAGGGAGCCTACAGTCAAAAACACATTTACACTCAAAAAGATATGAAAGACATCATCGAGTATGCCAGGTTGAGAGGTATACGAGTTATGCCCGAGATAGATACACCAGGACACGCTTATGCTCTGGGACGAGCCTTTCCACGTAAGTATGCATTTAACTAACATTAAACGTCATTAGTTTTCCCTTAAACTGTTTGACATCCCGCAGATCTGTTAACGCCCTGTTATGGAGAAGGACCAGATAAACCCTACACAACAAATTATCCTGAACATTCTGAAGCAGAAACTTTGTATCCAATACAAAATGAGACTTACGAATTTCTTAGAATATTATTTGGAGAAGTTAGAAGCTTGTTTCCCGACGATTACATGCATCTCGGAATGGATGAAGTTTACTACGCCTGCTGGTAAATTGTCCATTGATTTCTATATACTTTCAATGTCAGATAAATAGAATAAAAATACGCAACAATCGAGCCTTTTAAATTTATTAACCAATTAGATTCGAGTATATTTGAAATTTAAGTTGAATATACTTGAAATTTATTGACTAAATTTAATTGTTGACGTTTAATTGGTTATATTTCACCAATCGAATTTAAATATTTAAATCCGCTTTAAATTTCAAAGTTTGAATTTGATTAGTTAAATTTTTAAATTTTAATATAGGAAATCGAACCCACATATAAAAGCCTTTATGGAAAAGAATGGTATGAAGGATTATAATGAGATCGAGCAATATTACGTTAGAAATGCCATTAAAGTGGTTAAAGACGTTGGTTACAAGTACATGACGTGGCAAGATCCTGTAGATAATGGCGTAACGGTAAATTTTTATGTGTAGACTAAAATAATTTTTTGGTGCTGCCTGAAAGTAGTTTTCCTTAATTTTATTCGTATTAATAAATTTAGATGGCACCAGATACAATTGTAGAAATTTGGAAGGATAAATATCTTGATCCGAATTTGGATTATTGGGAAAAATACATAACGCCAATAGCTAAGAAAGGATATCAAATGGTTCTATCAGCTTGTTGGTATCTTAATTACATAGATTACGGACAAGATTGGAAAAAATATTATAATTGTGATCCTAGAGGATTCCCAGGTAATGTTTCAAATATAAAAACTAAATATTTGACTGATAATTAATTATTAAAACGAGTTTTTCCTCGATGAAAATGAACAGGAACCGAAGAGGAGAAGAATTTAGTGATTGGAGGTGAAGCGTGTATGTGGGGAGAATACGTAGACGGAACTAATCTCATAGCCAGATTATGGTACAATTTTTATTTATAAGTATAAATTAATGGGATTAGACTTAATTATAACCATTTTAATTAACTTAAAAGGCCTAGAGCATCAGCTGTGGCAGAAAGATTATGGAGTCATGCATCGTTGAATAATACGGATGATGCTAGCTTCCGTTTGGATCAGCACAGATGCCGAATGCTCAGGTAAGTTATCCACCAAAAAAATGTAAAATAAAATAAATTAAAAATTATTTTAAATTTTAACTTGTAATATTTAAACTGTTTTATAGACGAGGAATCCCTGCACNTTAGTATTTTGCATAACTCGGTTACTTACATAGCTTAACAGTACAATATTATTATCAGATCTAACTATAATATGATTATTTTAATTATAACAATGTAATTTTATATCACTTTTTATATTCTTTCGTATGATTTAAATATTTTTAATGCCATAAGTTTGATAATTTACGCAATATCACATCCACCACTACTATCAAAAACCTTGTTACGTCATTATAAACAAAGGCATTTTCAAAATAATATAAAGAATTTAAACAGAATTTACGTCATAATGTCGGTGATTCACAAACTCACTCGAAAACGTCAAAAAGACCAGATAAAAATCTATTATTTGTAACGATACAATAGACAGAACGACATATTTGTTTACAAAAGACGAGTATCAAGTTCTAGAACATAATAGAGGATAATACTGTATTTATTTTATTTTTTTATCGTTTCCTGTAATTAAAACGAGATGAATTATGAGAAAACATTTAACTCGCAGGAAACTAACCTGAAAATCGATTATCGGATAAAAGAACTTAAATTAACTAATTATTATTAAAATTTTATGAAAATTTATAAATAAAATTACGCAAAAGACACGTGAAAAGGGTTTAACGTGGATAAAATCTTTAACAAATTCTCGTGTTAAGTTTATGGTTAAAATAACCGGTTATTCGATTAGTTTATTGTATGATTGACGGTACTGTCCTTCCACATCTCCTGCTCTATTGGTAGGGCTTTATAATCAGCTGCACTGTCCATTTCCCTAATGAAAATGTCCCTCGTATGGCCAGATGTCAAACCGTTAGGGATTACTTCACACGAAGTTGATGGCATTAGCCAGGAACTTTAAACACTATTGGTCACATGATTAATAACCGTGTTCTTTTGTCCTTGTAGTATAGCTACCATTAAATGTTAGTAAATTCCGCCAGGCAGGTTAGCTGAATCATGTTTACTTTTGATACGCTAGGAAGATTCGTTACTCTAAATATACCCAGCGTAATCAAGTTTATGGGTGCGGTTGAGAGGGGAGAGAATTTTTCTTACCCTCAAAAGGGCAATTTTCTACTAGAAAAGCCATTTTTTTTCTTTATTAAAAATGTGCTTTATCATCATTAAAGTCTGTTTTCCGCCAATTTTTATACTTTTTTAAATGGTTTAAAACTGTCAATTTAGTTTGTAGTTGCAATAATTATAAAATATGCAGTTGAATATAATTTTAAAAGAGTAAAATTATGCGAAAATAACCCTAAAATTGTATTAAAACTATGTTTTATTCATTAAAAATGTAACTTTCTATCTTTAAAGCGAGTTTTAATGTACTTAATGTATTTTAAAAGTTAAATTATGCAAATATTTGAGCATTTAATTAGTTTTTATGCATAAAAATTAAGTTTTAAAAATACTTGAAATGCTGAAATATTAACAAATGATTCGTAGCATGTTTAATAGTTTAATATGTAAATAAACCTTTAAAAAAACTAAACAAACACAATAAATAAATTACTTATTTTCGGTAAACTGGCGTACTGTACATTTATTTAATTTAAAAACAAATTAATTTCTTTAAAGTAATGAATATCATCAATTTTTGATGCATTTAGCACGGTTAAAATGAAAAAGTTCATTTAAATTTCTAATAATGTATATACGTAATGCTAAAAATATTATTGAATTTTGAAAATTTGTCACTTAAATAATTTTATTTTTACGTTTAAAGTGTAAAAAAATCATTTAAAACATATTTATTTGGCGTTTATATACTTAAGCGCACGATACATATTAAAGGATTCATCGATATTCTTGACGGTGTATGTAACAATAAATATTTAAAGTTTTAAAACGAAGTTGTAAAATTGAAAGATTTCTGTAAACAAACCGAAGTGACAGACATGTAATTCTAAGCTGTAATTTTATCTGTAACAACAAAACGTTAATGTGCTTTCGCTACGGGAGGTCCGCAATCTAATGTCGAACATTTGCGATGACGTTATGTCACCAACTGTGACTTTCAATGCTTGGATAACTCCAGTTACACAACATTCTCTTCCCTGTAAATATACAATTTTCTCTTTTTATTTTAAAATCTATTTATTTATAAATATTCCTCTTTATTTAACAATTAAAAGTCATTTTTCAAACTAAATTCTGGAAACTTTTTTATCGTTTGCAAGTCAGAATGCATTCGAGTATAAAATACTATTTTATTAAGAGATTTACGATCGTTAATTGTAATCAATTTCAAATTTTATAATAAAATTTAATTATTTTTAATTCTGATTTTTAAATAATTATTAAAAGCAGCAAAAATTAGATCGCATTTACATGAAAAAATTCAAATTGCATAATTAATAATTATATAAATTACTTTATAATTTTATAATTATCATTTAAATTATTTATAAAATCATAAAAATACGTCATAGAATTGATGTTATACTTAACAATAATGTAGTACTGTATTACGTAAGAGTTAATATTGAATGCTATAACTTTACTATTAGTATTTTGCATAACTCGGTTACTTACATAGCTTAACAGTACAATATTATTATCAGATCTAACTATAATATGATTATTTTAATTATAACAATGTAATTTTATATCACTTTTTATATTCTTTCGTATGATTTAAATATTTTTAATGCCATAAGTTTGATAATTTACGCAATATCACATCCACCACTACTATCAAAAACCTTGTTACGTCATTATAAACAAAGGCATTTTCAAAATAATATAAAGAATTTAAACAGAATTTACGTCATAATGTCGGTGATTCACAAACTCACTCGAAAACGTCAAAAAGACCAGATAAAAATCTATTATTTGTAACGATACAATAGACAGAACGACATATTTGTTTACAAAAGACGAGTATCAAGTTCTAGAACATAATAGAGGATAATACTGTATTTATTTTATTTTTTTATCGTTTCCTGTAATTAAAACGAGATGAATTATGAGAAAACATTTAACTCGTTTTATATACAAATATTAGTTTTTCTACATACAAATATATATTTAATAATTGAATATATACAATACTACGTTATATGCCCTTATTCATACAAGACAGTATTTATTAATTTGGCTACGAATAGTTTTAATAATTTTAAGCTGTTATTACGTTATTAAACTACGGGAACAATTTTAATCCATTAAAAACAACCACAAAATATTAATTATTGTACATTTGTTTTATACTGTTAATAAAGATTTAACGTTGAATATGTAAAAATTAATTAATTAATTAATTAATCATTTGTTAATAATTAATAAAAGTATTATTGAATTATTAATTAATTAAATTTTATATATTTTTTTAAAATATGAGTGAAGACGATTTAATATGAAATTAAATAAAACAAGTTAAAGGAGTTTAATTTTTTTTCTTCTTCTTTTCTTTTCTTAATTTTACATTTGTTTTATAAAATTGTAATTCTTCTCATTTTACGAGTTCTTCCATTATAAACAACTGAAGCTTTTTGTACAGAAGCAAACATAAAATTATAATAAGTTTTAACGAGAAAAAACGATTAATTTTACTAAAAAAGCGTTAAACTCGGTAGAATTCAGCGATGAAAAATCATTCGTTATCAGATCATAATAGAAATAATCGTAACTTTAGTCCATTTAGAGTGTTTTAAAGAGTATATACAGGAGCTGGTGGTATCTTTCCTCCTGTCAAAATTCATCTGATAAATGTTTATTACCCAGAGATTTAATCGTTCCAACCCTCTCAGCCTGGTCTGGAGTCAATCGATGTATTCGTTCCCCCCTGCAATGGCTGTTTCACTGTCGAGTAAAGATTGCGTGCAGCGAAATCATCTGTTTAGACAACATTGAAAAGGGGGAAATATATTTTTACTTTTTCTCAAACAGATAAGGGCTATCACGTGATTTAAAACTGATAATAATAATAATATAACTGTAAATAATAACATAGGAATCAATGTTAAAATATTCATAAACCCAGAACTGGTTGATGAAAACTTCTATCATTTTTCCCAATAATCGATTGTTTAGAGTTTAATTTAATCCCTTTACCCCTTTAAAAAGTTAACTAAATATAAAGAATCTGTTAAATTAAGCAAGTTTAAGAGCTTAGTTTCTTTCGTTTTCTACGCGATATCGCGTGTACGTCCTGTGTGTTCGCGTGTTTCCAGCTAAACTTTCTAGTAACGTTATTCCATAAGAAACATGTTCAACAAGTGATTTTTTGACCTAATATTACGTTTTTTGCGTTTACCCGTTCGTTTGTCTGTTCGAAAATATCACTTTTTAACTCTCTACAGTTGGATGATTTAATTAAATCTGGTTACACGCATACTTTTTAATTTTGTAGCGGGTGATATATTAAAAAGTACACCTGGTATAAATTAATTAGAAATTTTTAATGATGCGATACGTGGGAAAATTTATTATTATTACGTATAAGCCAATTAATTTGATAGTTTAAATATATTTTGAAAATAATTAAACGAGTTCTTTTTGTTTATTTATGCTTAAAATTGGTCACTTTTATTATCGAAAGGACGATTTTTACAAATAAAAATGCTAGATTTTGCATATTTTGTTTCTTTTTTTACTGTTTATTTCATTGTGGCGTGTCATTATTAACGTGTCTGTTACATAAATGAAACGAATATATTGTAGTAACATACACGAGAAATGCTTGTTATCTACAAATTTCCTCGTATATCCCTAACGTAGAACGAAACTGATTTACTGAAATGCACAGTACAGTACATATATACAACAATGAAAGTAATAAAGTAAATTCAACACGAGAAAAATATGCAAATCAAATATTTTCTAATCTATTTCAATAATAAAAAATCCCACAAGAAAAAAGACAAAGTTTGCCATGAATATTTATAATTTTTTTCCTACTTTTCCATCCAAAAAATTAAGATAAAACGCAAAAAAAACTTGGTGGAAGAATGCCAAATGTTTAATGATTAATAAAAAAACTCGTTGTAACTTTTACGATTTAATTAAAATTCATCCAATTGTATGCAATCATTTAGATATCGTTATCATTATGTACACACTTTTAATTACTCTTCAAACGTGTAAAACTGTGCCCTTTTTTTCATTCGTCACCCACAAAACTTTAAGTAGGAGAGACACTTATCTATTATCATTTACATACATTTACATCAATCGTTGTCTTGTATAGAAGAAAATTGCTATTATTAATTTGCTAATTAACATAAAAGACCTTACCCGAAGTCAATTTAAAGTTTAAATAAAATAAGATTCAAAAAAATAGTAGAAACATCTTCGAATTCGGGGATGACGCACGATAGCTTCAATTGTATATGACAGACGATGCACCGCGGTTATTGGATAACCGACTGAGTCTGCTCTGTGCATTTTAGTCGACAGACGATTGACGCCACGTGGTCTTATGGAACAATCACAAAAACCACGTGTTTGATAACTTGTGATTTCGAGCGATGCCATTTCTCTGTTACAAACACTGGAAAGATATGCTCGATTCCCAATCCGAAATCATTTGTCAATGCTGCGAAGGAGGTGAGCATTTACATATATAGATATATACATACCAATGTCTTGTAATTTCTACAGTTTATAGTTTTATTATTATTTTAGAGTGTTATAATTTATAAAATAATACTAAAAATTTTAAATCGTTTTGTTGCATGAGTTTGTAATCCGTAAGTTTAAACCATATATTTTTACTAAAAAGACATTTTTAAAAATTCCTCCAGCTGTTTAAGCTTAGATTTTAAGAACTTGTTAGTATTTAAATAACTAAAACACCCTTTAAAGTATTACTATTTAGCTAAATAGTTAATAGTTTAAAGGCTTTTTACTAAGTAGCTAAAAGACCCTTAAACTTTAGGATTGCGTTAATAAATAAAGGAAGTTAAATAGCTTATAATATAGTTTTTAAAACGATATTTTAGCTATTTTAGCTTTCGTTTTTTTATTAACACAATAGCTAAAAAGTAGTGTTCTTGTGCATTTTTTAATGTAAAATTCCTTACATTATACTTGTTTCGTTGTCATATATACGTCATACTCTCCTTCCTCTCTTAAAATGTGATAGAAAATTACGCTACTGTGTTAACGCTTCCTAAAGTAAATTTAACTTCCTGTAACTGGATAACTTCGCTGTAATTAATTAAATAACTTAGCCACGAACTAAAATGGATACGTGATAAGTAAAACATCGACTTAAAATACCCAAAATATTAATAATTAATTTGTACAGTTTTAAATATTAAAAGAATTAAAAAATAATTAAAAAGCATCAAAACGGTATAATCAATCGTAAATTATAATTAATTATCTGGTGGCAGAGAAATAAATTAAACGTGTATGAAATATTTCGGTGTGGGTTTATTCCTCTTCTTTTCCGATGAAAAGCGTGTTGAGTAGCTTTTCAATTTTTCTACTTCCAACAGGTGTTTTGAATCAACAGGCAACTGTAGCCACTTCTCATTATCTCAAGCCATTACCAGATCTCGTTATCTGCTGCGAAGATAAATTGAGAATGAAACAAACGGCGATTACAAGAGTGGGAAGAAGACTCAAACAAATAGCAGATAACATGGAAATTACAAGTAATGCGCTAAAAGTAAGTTAAATCCGGATTTAAATTTATCATCTATCAATTTTATTTTTATTTCTAAAGTACGCTTTTATTCGTGTTTTTCCTCGTTGTTGCGCTTAAGTTACTTCGAGTAGTTTTTAACTGTCAATTCAATTTAGTTTTTACAAGATTTTATACTTTTACGTCACAAATATGTTATCGCACGATAATTAATTATTAGTTTTTCTTCCATTGTTACGTCACAAATAAGTTATTATTTGATTTTTTATCAGTTTTGTTTTATGACGTATTATAAAAATTCAAATTTTAAAATATATATTGCACGTCAGGGGATTATAAATTAATCGATCACTTTTGTATTTTATAACGTATTTAATTATTATGTAACGTATACGCGTATTTTTCGCCTTTATCACAATTTGTTACGTCATTTTTCGTAAGAAAAACGTTTGAAATTTGGGCAGAAAACGTAAGATTAATTTGCGTACGTTTAATGTTAGACTCGATGCAAAAAAATTAAATGAATGTCTAAACAGTCGGATTATCTTGTGTACTGTACATTGTCATGTATTAAAGTGAGAAATATCACTCTCTAAGGAATAAAACAAGTTCAAAGGTTACTGTTACGTACGACTATACTTTATAAAAGTAATTTCTTGCAAAGAATCAATTTAAAATGTATGTTTATATCTTTAAAGTTTTATTATATTTAGTTCTAACATCTTCAGATTTTTGCTGATTTTTTAAAATTACTTATACTATTAAAAATGAATAAAATAAATTTTGATCGATTGAATTCGAATTAATTGTGAGAAATTTGTAATTACAGTATTTGTTTCTCGATTAATCATCTCATTCTACAACAATATTAAGTAAAAATTCTTAACATTGATGTATTTTAATGTATAATTTTAACAGTAATTTACAATTATATATGGGTATTTATGAGTATATATATAATTGCACTTAAGTATTGTAATCTACAGATATACGGTTTACAGTTTCGTGCTATGTCTCTAAGTTTACAGTTTTATAATTGTAGTTAAACTGCCACATCTAAGTTTACAATTAAATGTGGTAGTTTTCTAACATTACGTAACAATTTAAATGTGGTAGTTTATAGTTTTATGGTTTACAGTTTAATTGGTCAAAAGTTAGCGTTATGATCATTTATAATTTATCATTTTACACTTGTATATGCTTATTTAAATCTATAAATGAATAAATCTGTAATTGGTATTCTATAACTTACTGTTTAAAATATTATTTTCTTTTAATTTTGGGCTAAATAATATAATTATAAGTGAAATATTTTATTCCACTCAAACATAGTTCTAGATACACGCTACAATATTATGATAAGCTAACCATACAATTATTATAAATAATATAACTCTTTTAATTTGTAGATTGCGTAAATTTTAAAAGGCAAATTTTCGTAAATTAGGCATTAACTGATGCTTTCTCTTGGTTTTAAACTGAAAAATTTACTCCTAAGTTGTCTTTCGTAAGCGAGAAAACAAAATTTTCTTATCTAAGCACTAAAAATAACAATCAATTTAAGTATAAGAATTCTGTAAACAAACCTTAAATTCTATAAAATTATTCAAAGGTACAGTACAGTACATAAAATAACATAAAAAGATATTTATGTAAGTCCATTTACTAACTTATATATTACTTAAATAGAATTACAGAGAAGAGAACGTCACGCGTACAAACTTTTTACTTTTTCGGACAAATTCTGTTTGTTAAATTGTGCATTAAACTAAATTTATAACTTCTAAACAATATCATCGCGTTAGTTTCGACTAGTTTACTCTCTTAATTATGTTTAAAATTTGAGTAGTTCAACTGGATTAAGTGAGTATTTATCTAATTATATAAGCTATCAAATTATACAAATAGTTATCTAGTTATCTTAATGATATTTAAGATATCTTTAAGACAATACTACAGCTTAGTTATAGAAAAAGAAATTTTTAATGTACAAAAAGCCTTGACATTTAAATAATTTCCAATTCGTTAACTCATTAATGAGGAAGGTTTTTATGATATTAAAGCTTTTAATTACATTAAATAGAATTTACATTTATAAATATATGTTTGAAAACTTTGATTTTTCCACACGTTATTTACTCAGTGTTGTTTATTTGACAGATGAATATGATAAGTGGCTGCGAGAAACGATTAATCGATTTAAAATAAAATAAATAAAAACAGTAAACTTTTGATGGAAATTGTAATTAAGGTACATAAATACTGCTTTACTTTGAATGATTTTTTTGTGTGTTAATGTATCTATTTTAGCTTGATAAACACAATCAATTAAAAAGTAATGTTCGTTCAGTCAAGACTTTTATATAAAAGTTATCAAATAAACTGGCTAAACTTTTTAATTTCTACTTTGAATTTCTGATAAATATTGGTTAGTTTAATATAGATATAGGCCCTGATAGGGACGGGTCAGTTACCTTAAGCCCTTAATGTACAGGGATCCCATATTCAGTCCTTCTTTTATATAAAGAAAGGATATCGATTGAACTTTCTTTTGGTAAAGGAAAAAAATCTAATTTTTCGGAGAAATGCCAATAATTTTACCGATAAAATACCGAGTTTTATAAGGATTTCTTAAATATAATTAATTTTATTCCTTTGCTAAATCGCGGGAATCACGATTTTCTTTATAAAAGTTCAATTATCAAAGCATAAATTTCATAAATTTCATTTGGAAACAGAAACAAGTAATTAATTAAGAAAGCGAAGATAATATTTATCTTAAATAAGCCTGTTGGCTGTTTTTAACTGTGTGTCATCCCTCATACGATCCTAACTAGATAACTTTGTATTTTGAATATATAACGTGTACTTTTATCGATGAGAATAATTTTAACTTTGCAATTTATGACAAACAAAAGCGCCGTCCGAAATAAATCATTCAGATCACGTACATTACGACCAACTGTAGCAAAATTACTGTACAAACAAGTGATTGTCTCTCTTACTGTACGTAACGACAATCTGAATACTTATCTCTATAATATTGCAGAGTAATGATAAGTGGACAGTGTATATAAGTCACGTAAATGCTGTGCCATCGATTTTGTTAAAATCGCTGGCCGTTACCACGATTTATGGATTTCTTATTATTGATTATGAATTAAATAGACTCGTTTTAAATCACAATACTTTATTTAGATAAGCACAGAATATTAAAAGGAGAAGTGTTTGGTGGTGGATCGTGTCGCTTTCGGGCCCTAGATGCAACTTTGTTACCAGTCCCTTTACGTAAAAGTGCTTTGTTAGGTTAAAAAACAATAAAATTTAAATAATAACTAGCTTTTTCTCTATTTATAACCATTTACGTAATTTGTCTCGTTAGTATTACCTACCTTTCGTGCTTTTAAATTTGCAAATTGATCGATAATGCTATTATAATTTAATAATAAATTTTTACGGGCATATTATCTTTTTCTATGTATTTTTGAGGCCTTCGGAGACAACGAGGCCCTACGCGCCTATTGGGTAGAAACGTCACGGTTTGGCCCCTCTACTATATCAAACATTCGATAGAACAGAGTGTTTATTGAGACTGTAGCGGAAAAAGTTTTCTTATAATTTCAAAACTTAATGAATTTGCTTTAATTAATAAATCGAAATTTAATTTTGAAATAAAAATTAATTTTCCAAATTTTATGTAAATAATGTGCTGAAAATTACTCGTTTTATATAATTTGGGGATAAAGAACTTAAAGCAATTTACTGTAAATTGTCTTATTTGTAGTAATAATTAACTTTAATTCACGAATTAAATATTGGAAAAAGTTAATTTATTCAATTACTTAACTTTCAATAATAATTTTTAATACAAAAATTATATAATTTCTTTCGGAATTTTAATAAATAAAAGAGATTTAAAATCCTCAAATTGCCATTATTTTAACCAAATTAACCCAGAATAAAGTGGAAATTTTCTCTCTTACTCGAAATCTATTGAAGGAAATATAAAAAGTTACCAACAACCTTTGCATTACTCGACGTGACGTCAATCATTGCGAAGTAATTAGCAGGCAAAAAGTCATTCTTTCATTCCTTAATAGAAAGTTTGTATCGGATGCGATAGGAAAGTGCATTATTTCTTTGTATATTCTGACTAACGTCAATTATTTTCTTGGAAAAATTCGATAGTAATTCCTCTACTTTTCTACTTAAATCGATACGTAATAGAATAACTCGATTCAGTAATTGTATATTGGTAAATATATTAGCTAATGATGTAGACCTATTCTCTTTCTCTCTCCCCTTTACTCTGAATTCAATTTCGTTAAATAACAGTTATTTAAAAGCTAATTTTGAGTATCAAATATTCTGTAATTTATTTAATTTCTTAATATCTCTTAATTGCATTTTTAATATATTTTTATTCCATTCCCCTCCCCTCGTAGCGTGCTATTTTTCTGTATTATTCTCTGTTATCCACGCCCTAATTTGAATTTTATATTTAAAATCGAATCTATTATATGCATACAGGGTGAATCAAAAACGATTTAATCAAATTGTGTTTAGAGATAGACAAACTTATTGTACAGTACCGTACAATACGTTCTATAGTTTATATAACACTAGAATGGGAATGCTCTAATCTCTAAAATATTAATGCTTGATTTTATATTCATAATTCTAGATAAAGTAGAGCCTCTAATTTTACAGGTAACACAATTCCCAGTAGACATACAAAAATCTTACCATAGAAACTAATTAATAGCATTAATGCATAATAAGTTACCCAATTGTGTTTTAAATTATTTATATTTTTATTTAGAAATTGCTTAATGAGTCCTGCTTTGTTTTAGTCCTGGTTAAAAATATATAAATTATGAATTATTGATTTAATATTAAAATTTTTATGCAAAGAGTAGCTAATATTTGTTTTGAATAACTTTCTTTATAAGTTATTTACCATATTATATAGGATTTAAGCACAATTTAGGAGCTAATTAACGTAATTAAAACCTTCTTCGTCTAATTGACAATGCTCGGACATCAAAAGATTGTGCACGAAATCTACAGGTTGTTCAATTAACATACATCTAGACTAATTGTTAGCGATCATATCTCGCATTTTCCAACCTTTCGCAGACATGAAACCCCGGATAAATATAACGAATGACAGTTTTTTCGTACTCTTGTCTATACAACAATCAAAATTAAATATTTAACAATTCGCTAAGGTATTAAAGATTGCGTGCACATTTGCAGATCCAGCTTTGATTCTGTGAATTCTTTAATTTACAAATATATATAGTCTATATAGAGGATTTTTCTGTAACTGATTAAAATTTATTCGGTGCAGGGTTTTTAGATAATTACACCAATTACTCATTTTAGGATTATAATAATATATTACTATTTATTGAGTTCGTATGGATGATGATTCAGCTCTATTCTTAGAACTGATAATTAGTGGTTTTTCGGAAAGTAAATTAAAAAATACACTGGATAAACATAATTAAAAATAGATTTTGTTGTTTTCCCTCACTTTGAAATGTTAATTTTTCTTTTTTATTGATGCATTTTTTAATACTGAACTTCACGCACGTAACGTACTGTATTATAAACACCGTCCCTTAATAATACCTACAAAGTAATTCAGATAATTTTAATATGTTTTAATTTAAAAGTTTTAAATTTCTATTTTTAATTTTAATTTTGTACATTTGCTTTATACGACCCAAAAGCCAGTTAACCATGTTTTGTTTCGTATGCTTCCACACTTGTGATTACGAATCATAAACCGAGTTTTCCTTTTATAGAATTGACAAAATCACCATAAAAAATATGAGTAAATACTTAAATAAAACAGAAATTCATTTTAATAATATTCTTTCCTTGTTGCTCTAACAATTAAAATTGATTTTATACGAAGTTTTTCGGCATTATAACGAATCACCATCGTTAACTTCGATCTAACAATATAGTTATACTATTGTACTGTACAGTACAATACGACTACGGTACAGTACATAGGTAGTCTATGTTGTTATGTATAGCTCGAAACTCGAATAAAATCCATTTAAGTGTGAAATATAATTATTATATTTTTCATATTCTAAGCAAAACTTTCTAAATGTTTTTTATAAATAGAATATGTAAAAAAACTTTTCTTATAAACCTAAATGCAACTTAAATATAAATTATAGAATGCACAGTTGCTAGTTAACGGGGGCGAAAAACTATAATATTTGAGTATAATTCACGTACAGTACAAGAAGTATGTAACTTACAAAGCAATGTATTGTACAGTACTTAATATAGAGGTGTAGTAAGAGCCCTATACCTGTATATATTTATAACTGTGTTATAAATGTCTTATTATCATGCCTTATGTTAAATGTCATAGTTTGTTGCTCCCCTTTGTATCTAATTTCGATAGGGTGAACTATCCGATGTCTAATGAGATAACGATTGCGTACAAACGCGCTTCAACTTCCTTTCAAAGGCATTAAACAAAGCAATTCGTACAAAACATGGAATCAAAACATAATGTCGAACGTATATTGAAAGAGGATCAGCAGCGGTAGGCAACAAAATAACCATTTATCCCCCCTTACGAGATGACGTAACCGCCGGATTTATAACGGAGGTGCGGGTCACGTGACTAACCGGAGGGTATATTATAGCGCACGTGACCGAGAGGAAATTAAACGTCAAAAACCCTTCGCTACGTAACCATAACGTAATACGCGGTAGAGGCATACATTTAGATATTATTACATTAATTTTTATCGAATTACATTAGGCTATATTAATTATTCAAAGTGGAACTAATTCCGATTGTTTGATCACTTTGAATTCGAAAACTCCCGAGACATATAAATCTAACCGGAGTGCATAAATATATGCTGCAATTGATTTACTTTCTCTTTCTATCCAGAGATTAATTATGTCACACCTCCGGGCGTGGAATTTGATGCTCCTCGTGGGAGAGAATGACCTCCCTGCTGCATAAAAAATGCCCTAGACTGATATATATCTCGTTCGATTGTATAAGCGATAGCCAACTTCGATTTGCTGCTCGCCAGACTTCCTTTTGTTAGTTGTGTGCACGATGCACGAGAGGATAACAAGTAGTTAGATGTGCAGCGATAAAGGACAGCAACTCGACACACTCCTACCGAATAGGCTCGAAGGATTAACTAATGGGCATTATCTACGAATTATACCGTTAAAAGAGATTAGTAGGAGAGGTGAATATGTCAATCACATAATTAAACACGCCAGAGATAAACTTAATTTAAACTAAATATAAGAAAATTATCAGATTTATATATTACTTTACGTAGGTTTTATTAGATACGTACAGTACATTACAATGAAACAATTTTATTTAAACAAAATATTTTCGTGTTACAACAATCGGATTGGCGTGTGCAAAAGAGAAATTGTCTATAATAACGATAAATTCAAATATACCTATACAAATGTGTTACAACAAGAATATTCGCTTACAATTATACAAGAAATGTATGTGCATATTACAAAAATCGGTTACACTTAAATATTACATTAATACATTGCAATAATTGATTTCAAATAGTTACATTTCCGTATTACAGGACGTATTTGCGCGTAGACCTAACAATTAGTTTCAAGTAAATACAAGAAATATTTGTACGTTAGAATAACGTAGATTCGTTTACACGTGAAACGTTAATAATTTTACGCGTAATTATGAGTAAACGACACAGTATGACGTGTAAATGTCATCGGCAATATTCACGCAGTACAATACCTTAACTCGGTTATAAAACCGTACGAATTTTGTGTAATTCGTTAACTTTAGCATAAAATTTCTAAAATAATTTAACATGCCAGAAAAATTTCTCGCGTCTATTAAACATATTGTATAAAAATAATTAAGTTGAAAATGTGACATAAGACTTAAGTATTGTGGAAAGATTAAATTTGCCAAGAGCAATATACTTGTTGATCTGGGTATAAAAGAGAATTACAAATTGTCTGTCAGATAATTCGCTGGCTAGTCACATTAACACAGATACTCTTTTGTTATTCGAGTAAAATTGATGCGGCACACTCCCAGTGGGACATCACCACCGTTAATCATATCCTCGAAAATTAACAATGGACGAGTATCTTCTTCGGATTGACTACTCTTCTATTCTAAAAAGTTTTCAATTTTCCGGCAAAACGAGAAGGGAACATAAGGTTCTTTTCCGTGTCGGGTGTTACGGACCACTGACCATGCGTGTAGCCCTCGGGGGGACGACCAAATCACTAGCCAATCTCGTATAATAGACTGTAATGTAACAATGGATGTCGACCACTGACGGCTAATCGCGTTACTTCTGTAATTACTATATAACCAGCGTGTCATCTCCCTCCAGCTTTTTTTGTTACTTCTCTGGAGGATGCAGGATGCGAACTTTATGCACTTCGCACTCGGAAGTCGCTTGTTACCAATAGGAATAATGTTTTTATGGGAAAGCTTAGTTTCCAAGGGTGTTTCGCTAAGTTTTTTTATGTTTCCCGAGCTTATAGGTTACTCGACTACATTGTAAATTATAACGAATTTCTAATTTGTCTGTCCGAACGTTCTACACCGCAGTCGGAAGACAGTCCAGAGCAATTGCAAAACTAATTGCAGCAGTCCCGTACTTCGATAATCATTTGTAGGTATACGATAAACGTTTTAGCCTTTAGATGCAGATATAATTAACACCATTTCAAATACGCGTAATTTAAGATTAAAAAATAACAATTAAATGTCCTAATAATAAATTAAAACACGAAAGCAATAAATAAAATACGTAAACACTACGTAATAAAACGAAAATTGCAGATTTTGTTCGCACACCGTCGACTTCCGCATCTTAACAGAGATGCGTGATTTAATTATAACAGTTGTAAAATTGAGCATATTACAGATAATGTCAGATTTTATTCTTGTTTAGAATCTTACTTTAAATTGTTTACTTCACATTTTGTTTACTCCCGAAGACATTACTCGAATAACATCAAGTAATGTCTTCGGATAAAAAGCATGTGGGGCATATTATACTTTGAGAATTTCGAAAATGATGTAATGCCTACAAACAGTAAAAAAAAATGCAATGCGTTTGGGGAAAATGCTCCTAAATTCCGAACTGCCTAAATGCGGTTTTAAAAGTTTCGTTGGAGACATTTTCAACTAAAGGATATAAAATGTACGGGCTCCCAAAAGCTGTCGACAAAAAAAATCGACAAATAACACACAATACAGTAATATATACACGAAAGACGCCTAAAATAAAGCGAAAAAAGCACGGAAAACATACAAGCATAACGTGAGAGCGAAACAACTTGGACACGTAACAGATTGCGTTTATGCTACTAGCGCATTTTTCAATGCACGCGCAGTTCGAACTTCGAAGCATCGTTCGAACTCAAAGGAAAACTTTTCTCGAATTTTTCGTTCAAACTCTGAAGTTAGACTCGTTCCAAGTACGAGGTACTGTACAGCCACGCTGGCCGCATTGCAGATCAACGTATGTAAATTAATAGGCTTAATTTTTCTTATAAAATATTTTTATTCAAATTACACGCTTATTCCTCGTTTTACAAGTTGTGGCTACTGCAAGATGGTGCAGTTATAAACAAAATCCAGCCAGAGTAAATGGAGCAAAGATAATTAAAACAATAATATTCTCCGAATTTTTACCTTTCGATCACGACTAGATAATTAACCGATAGCATTACACGGGGAGGAACATTTTCTGACGAGTCGATTAATTGTGTTCGGTTGGTTGAGATAATACATGCTTTTACGTCAATTTAGCGTCGCGTCTTCGAGCTTATAATGAGAAATTCTAAAGGATGACGTCAAATTTACGTCAAAACGGCGCTTTATCTCGACCGTTCGAACAGACACGGTGTGTCTAGATGAAATTATTAATGTTGTAGTTAAACCGTGGAAAAGAATAGAAACGAGTACAAAAATTAGTGGCAACGAGGGAAGAAATACATAGGCTATTGTACGTAAAGGCATCATCATTACACTCCATAAACCTTTGTAGTGGAGTCATCAATCCAGAACGGTGTAGTGGCGTGTAATGCTTGTCAAACGTCCACTAATCTTCATTTTACCATTGCCGTGTTTATTCGCGTGAAAGTTACTTTTCATTGCAGCGAAGGGGAATAAATATTTATCAGTTCAGAGAAGTTGAGGAGTGCCAACTGGCCATGTATCAATCGGCAAGATAAATCCGATTACGAGAAGCGAGCGTCATTCGTCACTCCAGCTAACCTAATACACGGATGGACTCCTCCCAATCAATGAAGCACCCCACACGCCATAAACATTTCCCCGAAAGACATTAGTCCTCTTCTCTCGAGGTGTCGATATTCCTTCTCTCCCCTGTGTTGTGTACACATACACACACACACACACACACACACACACACCGAACAACACCTTCTACGAATTTATACAAGTTTTGACTCCGCCACTCCCGGGGGTGCCGTTTGTGATTAGAACTACACACGTAGAACCTGACGGAAGAAAAAAACCGGGGTTATTAAATTGTAATTATCCGGTGTGGAAATTAAAGCTTTGATTCTTCTCTGTGTACTGTACATTTAGAAAATTGAGCTGGGTTGTTCGCGATACCTTGATAACCGAAACGGCTAAAGAGGGGCTATCCATTATCGCTTCTGGTAAGCAGACGGCAGACAAATGCTGCACTATGACAGGCAATCTGTACAGACAACCAAAAACTTGACAGTTTTGCAGATAACCGAGTGTCGTCGTCAATTGCCGGGATTCTGACTAGGGTCGGGCGTGAGATAAATTGTATAAATCCCCCGCTGGATATCTTTCCCTCTTCGCTATCTTTAGTGATGCTCTCATCCGTCTCTGTCAGGCGTCATCCCTAATGTATCCTTGGAACAGATGAAACTACACTTCACTCTGCCAATCTGCGGAAGCCGGGGACTTAGATAGGATACTCTGTGGGTTGTCGTGATATGGAAGTGGATTTGTCATTTGATTCTTCCTTAACTAATTATTTGTTATGGAGTGTTGTCGTTGGAGTATATCTTTAATTAAATGCATTGTTTCGGATCATTAATTTATATTATAATTGTCTTTTCGGTTTTTACTGACAGATAATTGAATTCTTTCCGCGTTTTCCCCTTTGCTGACTCATTAAGTTTAAACAATATTTAAAAAACAACACTAACAAACAAGATAGTAATCGCAGTACGTGAGTAGGTCCAACGACGGTATAAAATATTAATTAACATTGTTAAATTATGCATAAGTTAATTATTTTGCTATTCTCTTGTTATGAATGCCAAAATTTTATTTGCTATTCAATGCGGACAGATTTTTCCTTATTGTAGATCGTCGAGGACGGACAAACACACTCTTTTGTGTATTAAAGAAACTAAACTTTACGCGATAAACAGTGAAATGGGTGTCACCATGTATTTCCGTTAGCAAAATTACCTTTTGACAAATATTACTAAAGTAGCGCATTCGATGGTGTGTAGCTCTACACGGGGATTTAAACGTCACAAATGCTCTTCGCGTGACAGAATGAGATAAATATCGCTGCGAGATTGGTTGTTTTCGAAATAATATTGCTTTAATTGTAATAATTTGATATATTTGGTCCGGAGTAATGTGTTTATAGCATGAAAATTGTCCGGTAAAGGTTATTAGAATGTCTCGTCTATCTATATGCCACTATATCAAGTAGAAATCTTTGTTTTTTAATTATAGAAGTTTATTGATTGTTAGGAATTTCTACAAGGCTCGACAGTGATGACTTTCCTCCTATCAAAAATTCATGTAGAGTGGCGATTAATACGCGATCGTGCAACTTTTGCCATGTTTTATCTACAGATTATCAGATTTCTCGTTTATAGTATATTATATTATTATTGTTTCTGATGCGCTATAGATTTTCTCGATAATTTTTCTGAAACTTTGCAAATTATAGTGTAAAACTGTATTTCCGTATGATGGTAAAATCCGGAAATTATCGCATTTCCTTGACTTTTTCATAAATTTGTTAATGGTTATTTAATTACTTTGAATTTTCTCAGGTTTTAAGTTCAACATAAATTGTATGGAATGAAATTCCAGTTCAGTAAGTCGAAAATTTATTTCGATGTATTAAAATTAATTTATAACTAATTTAATTGAATTGTAGTAAATATTTTATAACAACGTGTTAAAACAGCGATTAAATTGGATAATTTTGCCTGGAAAAATGATAATTTCTTAGAAAGGGCCCGCATCGTGTTCAAAAACTGCGTATTCTCGCAGATCGTCGCACTTCCGACACCCCGAAATGTGTTTTAAACACAAATTATTCGTGGATTATGGCAATTAAACGCTAATCGCCACCCGCTTTAATTATTCGAAAATCAAAATTTATGATTTTAGATTTTAATTAAACTCTAAAGACAATTTATTATCCTCCCGTCATCATCATTTGAACATTACAATCATTGAAAACATTTTAATTTAAATCTTCTCGTTCAAAGGGACACATTCAATTAATCGTAAAGTAATTAAGTTAATAACTCTAAAAGTCGAAAAAAATTCAGAGAAAAATAAAATAATTTTTGTAGGAAATAGAAATTGTTAAGAAGTTTTGCAGTTATTTTACCGTGTATAAAATGAAAAAATGTTCAATCTAAGCTTATAAAAGTGGCGTATAGAACTGCCAAAGTTAAATTAAAGCTAATCGTAGTGGAAATGTGGTTAAGTGGTACGTTAAACCATCCTGCGGCTTCATTTAAATAAAGGTTTTAACGACGAGACACGGGTAAAATAATGAACGGAGAGGAAAAACACTAATGGAGTGGCGATTTAAAGTATTTAAGACGGAGTAAAGAGTGAAATTGGAGAAGGAATTACAACTCGACTAATTAAGTAATACAAATTGAATGCCAGCAGGCGGAATACAATCTCGATAACGTATCTAAGCGCCAAACTATCTTGTAAAAGCCAACTCGTCGTATCCGAAGTGGGAATTCCATTCAATGACCCATAGCATCATTATAGGCAGTGCTTAAGCTGCGACGAAACGATTTCGTCCCTTAAGGATCAACGGTTCCTGCTGCGCGCGATATATCTTGCACCGAATTACAGATGCGAGGAGGGAGCGAAGCGACGTGGTCCACATTACGCACCGACTGCGGGAGTTTCTCTCAGATTTACGACACTCGTATCGACTAACGTTCATCTCGACTAACTGTCTCATCACGATTCCAAACTGCTACCCATTTTAGACCAGAAGGGGAGAAGACGTGATTAACTGTGGCTACAGTTTTAGTAATTTGTATTGTATGCAGATTGGAAATTATACAATAGTCGACAGTTTTGAAACCCGGTCGCTTAATCGGTAATAACGAGACGTAACCTTATAACGCTATATAAGAGAGATGTCGTTTAGTTTAACCTAATGTCTGCCAGAGTATTTTTTACCTCACGCTTTCTACGGTCTAATTAATAAATAAGTATACAAATAATACAACTAAAAAAGGGCCGACCGACCTCCTACGTATTGCGATTTATACTTTAATTATTACTTGTTCGTAAGTTCGATCAACCAGGAGGTATTTATAGCTTCCTTGTAAAGCCCGTAACGTAGTTTAATAACTACATAATTTAGGATTATAGAAGTATAGAGAGGAAGATAATCAGAAAATCTATCTCTTGGGTTGTATGCGGCTGTATATTTATTCACCCTGCGAGAGAAAAAAGAGTATGAGGAACTTTTACGATAAAAGTTAATTCGGCAAGTAATAGCAAAGTTTTGGAACAATTACATTAATTCCAGTGGAAAGATGATTTTCTACATAAAGCCAACGAGATAGGCATAAACAAGACAATCAATTAAGTTTTTTTGTCGGAGTCGAAGGCTGGACGTTGCCCGTATCAGTGTAGACTCGACAGACAGATAGGGGGATGATGTATGGTGATTAGTGGCACACGCTAACGGCTTTTCCCTCATTACAAACAAGCTCGTATTGCTGTAAAATTTAAAGATGGCTCTTTGCGATTTTTGAGGCCGTCCACCCTACTAAAGGCATGCGCGTATCTACTTAATTGCTTTTATTCTTATCTGCTTACATTCTTCTACCGAAATTTTTGGTGTAAACCCGGTCGGAAGTTGATAAATGTCTTCATTAGTATTCATTAAATTGACCATTTGTCGATATTTCTGTATACTTTTTCTTTTAAGTTTCAAATACTTTTAACTGTTCTAATGTGAAGATACGATGGTTGGTCTCTAATTAAGTTTAATTCTTAAAATCTCCTCGTAAAATACACCCGCGATGGACCTTTTATGTACAGTACATAGTTTGTTTAAAAACTCAATTTCAAGTTTTTGGGTGTTTTAAAGATTTTTTTTTTAATTTTAAGCGTAGTTAAAATGTTTTTATGTCAATTTTCATTAAGCAATTTCAAAAATGACGACAATTTATGAAAATATCAACTAAAAATGAAGTTTTCCAGTGTTTAAAGAATTGAATTTCGGCCGAAATGAAATATTTTACAATTAACTTTTTCTATATTTCTGCCAAACTTTTATAATTTTCTAACAAAGTTATACCGAACCACGCGAGTTTTCTGAGTCTTGTAGACAAATAAACCCCGGTTGCTGATGATGCGGCAATTATCTTAAGTGTAATAGCTCGATGCAGCCTCAAACAAAGTTTTCTTCAAGTTTACATAAAAATCATCCATCATCTTATGTACCATTTCTACCCCCGAAAAAGCCTTTCCCATTGCTCCATTTCTGTCTGTAAGCATTAACAAAACACGTCAGCGGATGTACTCACGAATATTGTGTCAACAGTACAGATCCAATGGAGAGTAGACATGGCCAAACTGTCATTGTCACGTCATTTTGTCCAACATTAGTTATTGTTTGGTCGTAGTACGTAGGCTGTCCCCCGTAGGTGAATAATGTTTAAACACCATAAAAGCATTTCGTCGTCCTTCGAGGTAGTCGAATTCGCAAAAAAAGAATAAATGAAAAATATGGTTAAAAAAGTCACGGGGTGATGGATAAGTTTTTTCGATATTTAAACAATGACTTAAGTGAGAAAAAAACAGGAAAGTGGTGCGAAGAGGAAGCACGCAATAGAAATATCCATTATGGAAATAATAAATTTCTCGTGGAAAAGCATGATTTTGTGAATAAAATGTACTAAAAAGTTACAAGTCGCAATAAAAATTTGTTTAAAATACGTTTTATTCCCCCTTTTTAAGTATTTGCCGTTAAAGAATGGGTCTAACTTATTAAATAATTACCGAAATTTTTAGCAGTGTGTCCGACTAATTACTTTATTATCCGAGGGAAATCGGTCAATTATAGGATATCACGTTAACGGTTTTAGTAATGGCTTACTACGTATAGGATCTGCAATTTTCTACTTAATCTGTCCCCGATCTAATTCTGTATCCACATCGGGATCAAAACTCATCCCGGATAAATCCCCAGAGCATCTAGAGGAAGCAGACGTCACTTCTAGCCACTACTTTTTTCTTTTTTTTCTTTTTTGAAAAGGGACTTCCCCTAGCAATTGTCACAAACTCTTAACGTAATTGAAGCTGTCCTCTGTTCCCCCTATCTACGCCACTTAATAGGTTCCCGCTATAGCCTCTACATCTAATGACAGGAGATCGATTCCCGTCAGAGATCTCAAGCTTAATGGAATAACTATTATGAAAATGCCAAGTTTTGAAGAGAACTGATATTATTATAGGCACAATGCAAAAGATGTGTGTTATCTCATTGTATTTTCTAGCATTAGAGAAACAGTTAATGCTACCGAAGTAATAATAAAAAATCGATTACGTCACCAATAAATGTATCTTTTTATACCGATTCGTGTCCGGAAATGCGGTTCGCTGGGTGAAGTTTACTTCGAGAGCTTTTTGTTCAAAAAGTGAAGGGAAAATATGTTTAAAAATACGAATTTTACGTTTGTTATTTCGCCAACCCCTGTAAAAGATTTAAATTTAATTTCGTTTAAAATGTTTTCAATTAAATTAAAAGTGATTTTTAATGAGTTTTTTGACTGAATCGTACGTACTTTTTTGAATAAATCATGTGTCAAATTCGCATCATTGCAAACAAAGAGTTTAAAATTCATTTCGAAATAAGTACATGTACAGGTACTGTACGTCGGTACTCGAACAATTCGGTTTTGGACACAAAATTGGGGAAAAATTCGACGAAACCATCATCACCCGATAGAAGAAATTTTCTATATACTTTGTGTTAAACTTCACAACTTATAATTAAATCACGCCTATTTCTAACAGTAACGACGGCTGTTAAAAATATTCGAAAATTCTTCGTTGGACCCAAATTAATTTAATAGGCGTTTTTGCCTCTTACAAGTTAGTATTGTCTATGGATATTTTTTAGGATTTTTGTCACGATTTGCGCCTGCTAGGCTTGTAAGCTTCTTGTTAAATCTATGTTGAATCTTAGTTAAAATGCTTTTATGGGTGCGTGTTGAGGGTATGGAGCGGATTAATCTAATTTAAGTTATACCTTAAGGGAAAAATTCGTTGGCACTCCGACGGTTTTCCGGAGTACCCAGGTACCGCCGTCATTTCAAAATTTATTAAATAAATTTTATGATTTAATTTTTAAGTTATGAAATGACGATGGTACCTGGGTACTCCGACTTAGGCCTGACGTTATGAAAGCCTTATGTTGTACTGTACCTTCGTAACGTCAGACCTAAGCTATAGTTTATTTACTTAGGTGTAAATTTGACTCTAGTATCGGAAAAATTAGGACCGCGATGGCAACGATTTATGGGAGAAATTTCTTATTTTATATTGAAAAACTATCATTTTTAATATAAACAACGTAGAGTATCTTTAAACCCGTTTTACTTCACACGTAAAGTGCTATCTTATCGAGAAAATTAACTTTAACGAAGATACTTATCTTTCCTATTGGACAAATAACGAAGGTAATTTATTAGAAAACGAGGGTTTTAATCGTATTCCTGAAATCTAATGCTTGTATTCTACGATTTCCAAGAATAAAGTGATTTTCGACAATAAAGAGAGATGATTATCGAATTGTGGTCGTTCGGTATGGGAATCTTCTGTCGTGAGCCTAATAATACTATATAATTATCTGCTATTGTAATGCTACTGTTTAGATTACAATTTTATATTAAATTTATTACTTTTTCGATTAGTCGGGACGTTACCGAAGTGCATAATTGTTCCCCCGTAAATAAGAGCATTTTCAACATCAAAGCAGAAAGATCTACTGTTTAAAATGCCCGTTTCTAACGACATAAATTTACGATAATTTCTCTCGCTTGTAAGAGCATAAATTCGAATAAAATATCTCAATTTTAATAGCATAGATTTGAAAAATTGCCTGACAATTTTTTTTGTCATAAACTTTACTTTGCACAACATTAATCGGCATAATTTTTAACACTATTATGTGTTTAAATTCTGTTCATTTTTAATAATTTTGCCATAAACTTTATCAAAAATTACAGAAATACGAATCTTTGCCACGTTTGGCTTGTATTTATATTATTTTATGCCCGAAAGTTTATGTATTTTTCTCTACATACTGAATATTAATAAAGAATTTTATGGAAAAATGGCGTCGGTTTTTTGATTAAATTCTTTAAATATTTTATATTCTTTATATAAAAGTAATGGCGAAGTAGCGTATTAAATGAATAAGCTATTTGTATAGAACCCAAAGTTACTGCCGCGTTAACAAATGGACATTCGAGGCGATTCATCAGGATATACGTCAAAACTACTCATTTTATAAGCTGCAAAATGAGACAAAACGTATACGAAACCATCAGAAATTCTCGGTATAGGATTAGTCTGTTTGCAAAATTTATTAAAGAATAAATAAGGAGTCGTAATTTAATGTTAGTATCCGTTGTAAGAATATAACCACTCGAATATAAATTGGTTAATAGTAAACATCGATTTAAGTATCGATATTTTCCTAGTAAAAAGGGGGTAAGAATATCGCACGCGACTTTTTAATCCTTCAACTTCAATGTTACTGATACAAAGACTTGATTTATTACTATATTTGTAGATATGGATTATATTAATCGTGTATAAACTAGAGTATGATGCGTTTTAATATTTAATGATTTATTAAAATACTGACGAAAGTGGATGAGTTTATTTAAAAAAGTCGATAGCTGCGATAAATTACGTTTAAAAAATTTATAAGTGGATAAATTTAAAGGAAAATGTAACAGAAGTGAGATTGTTTTCGCGTTATAAGTGAATAAATACCTTAGTTGGGGATTGAACCCGCATCATCGAGTCTTTGAAATTGGATTAAGTTCTTCGATTGAAGGCTGAATTTAAATCATTGAAGAAGGTTCCTTCCCCATATTCATATTAGCTGAGGGTCGAACCGATATTATTCATACTGAGTTCGGTTCTATCTACCTATCACTCATATATGTGTGTTTTATGAGAAGGAATGGTGTGATAGAAGGAAGAGAAAGTACGCTTTACCTCCATCCTTTCATTTATACTTGAGAATTCCGTAAATTAAACAGTAAAAGTAATGTTTAAAAATCAAAAATAGGAAGAAAATATCGTCTAATAGATTTAAACGGGTTCATAAAGAAGAATATTAGAACATTACCCGAGAAGTTATGCTTAATTAAGAAAGTTATATTATACATTTGTAAATGGGAATAGAAGTTGTACAATAAAAGCACACGTAGAAGAAAAATTAGATCAAACTCCACGACTGAATTATGACTCCACGACGGGGTTCTTATCTAGAGTTCTCGAGTTTCTCCTTTCTCTAACTAAATGAGTTTGTTTTGTCCGTATTTAGGCTAATTCGTGCCCAATCTAAAAAAAAAATACGAAAACATTTTAAAAATTGTATCAATATTGCCTTTGAATCATCAATAGATTCTTCCATTATTAACTAATTTATTATAACAATATTTATTCGATATTTATTAACAGCACATCTGATATATATAAATAAGCTCTAATCTCTCTCGAATGTCTGTCATTATTGTTTATATGGACTAAAATTACGATGAGTCATTCGACAAAAACCACTAATGTTACTAAATAATCGGTCTGTGTTCAAATTGATACTACTGTTCTCAGACGTCGGTTTTTCGGGCCTTAGACAGAGGTCGCAATTTCAAATTTATACCACGGGCGTTCAAAAATTTCCCGGAAAATAAGAACAAAAAAACAAAAAACGAGAGTTATTTCAAACTGATATAACACCACGCATAAGTATCGTGTGGTCGTAAATATTTTGGGGCCCCACTAATAACTTTTTCCGGAGGCCTGGCAAAACCTGCGGCCGGACCCGATTATACATTTAACAAAGCATCGAAGATAACTTTTATGACGATTCATGCCACGTCTTTAACCGACGATACTAAAATAACGTGACTAAATTGGGCGTTTATCATCAACTAAAATGTCGAGAAATAGATTACGTTACATTTAAGTTATATAAGCCCTTAATTTAGTCTACGTGGGTATATACTTATGAAGTTAACCGTTACAACCCACTTCTAAATAGTAAGGTCATTCGGCAGTAAGAGATGCTTGGACAAGACCGAATTAACACTGGTTATGGCACCTAATCTATAACACGTAAGAAGCTCTACCCTCTCCAAGGGATAGGTAAATTTATGTGAGGCCCTAAAGTTTACGCGTTTAGCGTGAGGCTTTAAGATGTAGGTTTGTAACTTATATATAAATCCGACACTACGTAATTCGACAAAAAAGATGAGGATTTGTTTCTCATATTACACAAGAAACGCATCGAATAAATAATTTTTTAGCCCTTCGCTGTAATAGGGCCTACTCTAGAGGAAACTAATCATCTCGCAGACATGTTTTTCTGTACATTTAAAGCGTGCCGAATATCGATCCATAACACAAAATATTTCTATCTACATCTTCCGAACGTTACATACTCTTTATAATTTTTTTATCAGTCACGTTAACATAAATTATGCACGTATGTAAGCAACCGTAGTCATATATAAGTGCTCGGTTAATACACGTGTAGGCTTTCTCACGAACTACAACCCAACTTCTGCCCCCTAACTCTCTCGTAACGCCCCTACAGTGGAACGTTGCAATTACATCTATTCGTGGAAAGCCACCTTCCTGTACCGATTTCCACCGAATCTCATTCTCTATTATACGTATGCAGTTGGGGGCTTTTACTGAGAAAGCCTGCCTATCACGTGACTGAAAGTTTGGCTTTTTCTGTCGCAGAAGTACCTGTTACTATATTCTGTTTACATTCGTTGGCTGCGGGAGAATAATTCGCTTCCACTCTTATCTCTGTTTTTATACTCGATTGGGATCAAACTTTTCTTTTATGCGCGATATCCCCTTCCCACGACCTACCAAAATATAAGTTAAAAGCCTATTTTTGTCAGGCTCCGTCTATAGAAAGTTTGTCTATTTTTATGTGAAATTCTCATAATATTTTAGGAAACTTTAGGAATTTTTAATGAAAAATCTTTATTATTTTGATCTTAAGTCAACTAATTTCTATCATTTTACTTCAAATTTTTATTATACTTAATAAAATTTAACGCATTATATAAGATATATTTGCCGAATTAATTAATTAGCTCGTTAGCTTAAATTTATTTCTTTAATTTTCTTAATAAAAAACTTTTTTCTATAACTAAAATCAAGAGATTCTTAAAATTAGTGTTATAAAATTATAAAGTAAAATTAATTAATTTCGTTTTATTATAAATAATTATATGTATTTTTATTAGTAAATTTTAAAACAAATTTTATACTTTTTAAACAGTTTTCCGCCGGAAGAAATCACGAAATGCTTCATTTTAAAATATTTGGTATGAAATTCTCCATCACGTGGACTGGTTACGTCTTCATGACTACTTGAAGGGTCTGAAGCGAAATGTCCAACAATAATTCATTCCTATCAATATTCAAAAGGAGAGGAGTTAAAATACTTTTAAAAAATAAGAATATATTGAATCAAAGTTGAAGAAAAAATCCGTTAAACAGGGTATATTGTAATGTCTGCAATTTAAGCATCGAATGAATGAAGAATTTTAAAAAAGGGGAAAAAGTGTTTGTGTAGGCCTGTAGTTTATACACAAAAATAAATAAATAATATTAATAATTTTAAAAATTCCGGAAAAATCAATTGAAGGCCTGAGAATTCTGTAAAATTCTTCGGAAAAATGGCTGTAAATTATGCTATAATTGTTGTTATACATATTTTTTACCGATTTATTATTTAATCGCCTTATTGTGATTTTAAGTAACGTGTTACCTTTTATATTATATTTAAAAATAATTAAAAAATATAATAATACAAATTATATATATTAATCGTGCAATTTATTACGATATATATAAATTATATGTTTTATTTTTATTTATTTAAATTGATTAAATAAAAAAAAGAATTTCTCAGAAATACTTTGAATTATTTAATGTTTTTGTAATTTTTATTAATTTAATAAAGCAACTTTTTTAATGGAAAAGAAAAGTATAGTATGGCCAAGGCCGTCGAGAGGAGAGATTTGGAGATTTTTCCCCGGGCCTGGGGAAAACTTACTGGTTCCTAGTGGTTCCTGTCCCTAGAAATTAATATTCTTTTTTTACTAACAAAAAAAATTGTTTAAGACTGCTTTTTATTAAATAAACACGTTCTACTTTTTAAAAAAAATGGCCAAAGAGACCCACTATACCCTACCCCGTATAAGCCCTCGACGGCCCGAGGACGACTCAAAAGTCAGTTAACCGTTGTAAGATTTAAATTGTTGCCGCTTTGTTTTGTAATTAATTGTATCCAAATTGATACGTTAGAGAGGTTGCGGCCGACGTCTTCAACGCGAAGAAGTGTTCCTGTGAGCCTAAACGTTTGACAATGGCGTTTGGAACGTCGAGCATTCCACTGACGTTCCAAACGCCATTGACAAACTGTCCCCAGCGCAGTACAGTACTCGGGACAGCGGCTAACTGATTTTTGATAAAGCGCGGCTAACTGATTTTTGAGCCCATCCTTAGTCTTTAAATCTACGAGTATTTCTAAGCGGGCCTATAGAATCTGAGAAATAACATTATAATAATGTTTGAACATAAAATAGAAACGAATGCGGGTAACACGCTGTTGTTTGACATTAACACCAGAAGGCCAACTGTTTTATAGCCTTATGCGAAGAGGAAATTGTCCGTATCCTATTATTGTCCTATTATTACTCGATGGATTCTATATCGCACGTAACTTAACAATGCATCGAGCGATCGGACTTTTATCGGTTTTATTGTGTAGTAATACATAGGTAACATAGGTTGCCGCAGTGATAAAATTTCTGTTTTAACGTTAAAAACTTTATTTTTTAAATACAGAAACAGGTAAGTTAACAATAAATGCATTATATTATCTATAATATTTACCTGTATTTAATTAATAAATTGGTAAATTTTATCAAATAATCTAAGTGTAAATATTGATAATCTTTCCGTCTTTGTTCGTCTAAATTCGTGGAATTTCGGTCTGTTTCTTGGTTTTTTATTGACGTTTAGGCTACTATTACATATAAATGTAAACAAACAGGGAAAGGTATGCAAATGAGTTTAAACAATTATTATCTGTTTATTTTTCAGCGTGCGCCGTTTTATTAACAATTTATAAGAAAAAATTATTTAAATTATTAAAAATGTTTAATTTATATAAATTAAAATAAATACTTTTATAATTTAAGCATTTATTTGAACAATAAATTAATTCGTTTTTGTTTTTACAAAGTCAAAAAAATTAAAATTTATTATGTAAAATCGTATACAGAATTAAGTGAATTGAGCATAAATTCTTTTAAAAAAATAATAATATGAAATATAATTTAAAATCTCTTTTTAATTTAAATTCTCATAATTTTCTTAATAGTATTCTTCTTAAGTTTTATATTCATAAAATTAAAAAAATATGTATATATAGGAAAAGAAAAAATGAGACAAAATGAAGAGAAGAGTTTCTGAAATAGTCCCCTGTAAAATCTTCCTACGAAAAAGCCAACAACGAGTTGATTAACTTTCCCAGTAACAATTAAAACTGCGTGTGTCGCCATCTGTTACGACATTTTATTATTAAAAACTTTTTATACGCTTTTATTATTATAAAATGGAAAAAAAGCTTAATTTTGAGAATAGAAATGGTTTTTATAAAAAATGTAAATGCTAATAACGGGTAAAATCGTCATTAAGTCCCACCCCTCGACTTTTAACCACAAAATTTAATAGCATCGATCCGATACATAACCCCCTGCAAAATTTCAGAAATTTTTGACAAAACGCAGAGAAATTATTAAGCTACAAAGAGGGGAGCGTAATAATTTGCGTGAGCTTTTTGCATTTCAAACATTGTAAAATGCAAAAAAAAGAAAAAAAATGCATTTTACGATGTTTCGACGTCTTCGAGGTCAAAAATGTAAAAATCTTTGGGCGTCATTTTTTGACCGATTGTGATATTTTCTCTCTGTTATATATAGGCTATAACATAGCCGGGGAAAGTAAAAAAAGTGGCGGAGAAATTCAAAATTTTCTTAACCAATCGCCGTTGAGATCGCCATATCTTCGGCTAATCTTCGAGAATATGTATATTATATTTAAAACTTTTCTAATAAATTCTACGAAAGATCTTCTATAATTTTAATGTTAAAAAAATGAATAATAAAGACAATTAAGCGAAAAGAATACCTTTGTATTAGAATTTGTATCAGACAGGAGGGATATTATTTAACGGAAGCTTCTGAAAAATTTCCAAATAATTCAACTAAATTAATGAAATTTCTATCGATTTTAAAATAAATTTAACTTCGTTTTAATTTTTAGTATATAACATTGAACAAATCATTACGATTATTTACACAGGGATAGAAAGTAACGTTCGAAATTTAGCGATTTATATCTATTAGAAAAAAGACTATAAATCAACAGTTAGACCCGGACAGTGGCAAAGTTTGCTTAACTGATTTATGCAAAAATGTATGAAAACTTTAGAGGATTATACGCAAAGTTGCGGCTTTGTAAATAGAAATCGCTGGAAAACCATTCATTTTACTTCGTATTGAACTGTTCAATGTCTATTTTTGACAACCTTAACCGATAATTTATGTTTTTAGATATTTAAATCGGCGACAGTTAGACTCCTTCCAATCAAACGAGGATGACTAATATCGTTTTTTCGATATTTTTATTTGCTTAATTTCTTTAAAATTATTTTCTACGCAGAAATAATGATTTATTTAATTAATTATTTTGAATTTTCGACACATTTTGATAAAATTAAAGTTTAGCTCATTAAATGCTCTTATGAATTTTTTAAAATAATTTATTACATTTTAATTATTACAGTATAATATTTTTTTGTCCAAAGCCTAATTGTTTTATAATTATCAATTTACCTTTATTAAATTTTACCTATTGTGAAATTATATATTATTCGTACTAACTTCCCGAGAAACTGCCCGTTCGACGAAGCTAAAATTGCTTTCTTTTATAAGTCCCCAGACACACGGATGGACCGAGTAAATTTGCTTTAATGTGGCCAGACGAAAGATTCGATGTAAAAAAAAATCTGTAGAGTTAGTAGACGAGCCATTTTCGTGAATGCGGTGTTAAATTTGCATCGTATTACTACTATTTTTGGTTATTTAGTTTATTATTTTAATCTTACAGATTGCCACTTACTGCCACTTTTAATGTCTCGACTTACCACTTTCGTCCCCTTCTAGCGCCACAGTTTATCTTTTTCTTTCATTTTTAATGCCCCTTCCTATTAAATTTACGATTTTGATATTGCCCACGATTAGATATAATACTTTCCTACGGATAATTTAAAGAACTTATAGACCTTTTGATGATAATAACAATTTTCAAACGTAACCTACAGGAAATGCGACACACAAAATTTCCTATATAAACTAAACTTATTCGCGTTTAAAATTGCTTCAAACTAACACTAGATACATTAACACCTATTAAGGTTTTGCTCTACGGCTTCAATTTTTCAAATATAGAATATTTGTCATAATAATGTACCGTACAGTACTTTCATGCATCAGATTGGAAAGTTTCGTGACACCATTATCTAAGTCAAAAACTCGATTTCAAACGTTATCGATTCACGATGTTAAACACAACTAACTCCTTTTCAACAGTAAGTATTGTCGACTCGCAACGGAAATTTCGAACGGTATTTTGGACAAAAATTTATTGTTTGTCCATTGAAGAGATTGATCGAATACGTACGAATGTAAATACGTAAGCTATACGAGTTATCATTTTATTGTTACGCCGTAAAAATATATTTACGAATGCGTAACCCGAAATTGTCGTACTACGTTTTGAAAACTTCGATCGCAATATTACGTAATTGACACGACCAGAAACTTTCTTTATCCCGAAGAAAAAAATCTAGCAACGAGTTGCTTAACTTTCCCGGCGGCGCCATTCGTTATGATATTTCGTTTTAAAAACTGTTTATATTTTTAACTGTTATAAAATGACAAAAAGGTTCATTTTGAGGGTAGCGATGGTTTTATTTATTGTAAATGCTAATAACCAGTAAAATCGTCATTAAGTCCGACCCTACAGGAGATACATACGACCTCCATTATTTCTCCATTCCCTCGACCTTTAACTAGCAAAATTTAATAGCATCAATCCCGCTAATACACAAACTTCCAGGCAAAATTTTTAAAACTTTCGACAAAAATTACGGGAGTTATTTAGCTTCAAATAGGGTGAACAAAATCGTGCCCCCTCACATACACATCCATACACATAGAAATTACCCCTTTTTTGCATTTCTCGATATTTCAAGGTGTCCCGAGTCTAAAAATGTAAATTTTTGGGGTGGGTCATTTTCGACCGATGGCCCATACTTTCCTGTTATATATAACAGTAGGGAAAGTAAAAATCCATTCCGGAATATGTATTTTTCTACATTTTGCTTACAAAACTTGGAACGCATTAGCTTAATTAAGGAAGTATACGAAGTCAGTATTATAAATCATTCGTCGATATGAATTAGTTCCTTCTGAAAATCGCTGACCCGTTTGGCAGGTGAGGTTTGTTCGAACAGAAGTTCCTGATGCACGCGCAATGTCATTTTACAATGCGAAGAATAAGTGCATGCCGGTTCTAAATCAGTTACAGTTAGGGACTAGGGACTTGCGTAGGAGTAACCTAAATTAAGAAAGAACGAGTACAGATAACTTAGCTCTATTTGAGACGTGTACGATCGTACAAGGAAACCAAGAAAAAAAAAGTCAACAGGGGTTGCGCGCCATAACACGTCTTCGTAAACAGACTTACATGGCAGAATTGCGGAGAGTTACAGTGAGTGTCAGTTCTTTCTCTGTTAAAATAGTGTAAATTTGTAAAAATATTTGCAAGAACTTTGTTTCGTCGTAATTTCACAATTTCTACTTAATTCCCGTACAAAATTAATAGTTCACCCGGACAGCGAGTCAATTCCCGGACTGTCCGGGTGTGTCCGGACGGGCGGTAACAGTAATTTGAGCTAAAATGAGCTAAATGTGTTTGTAATGCAGCAAATACCTTTCAAAAATTTCCCAATAAATCAACGTATGGAAAGATTTATCTTAAATATTACCGAAAGTCGATGTATCGAATATTTCCGTGAACAGTCTCTTCGCAAAAACGCCCTCGAGATTATTTCCAAACTGTAGGCTAACTTTTGGCGCTAAAGTCTCGGAGACGACGTCATCGTCCGCCAACATTCGCCTAGATAAAGAACAGACGATGCAAACGTTTCACAAAGACAACTTAATTCATTTTTACTGTTACAATGAATATCCCAAACTTTCGGTTTCGAAATTAACAGAAGAGTCGTCTCTCCTTCAATCCTTAGAGGCGACTTCCATCCAAAACGTTGCGGATAGAGGTCGCCTCTAATGAGTCCTCGGCACGAATGGGACCCCCCTCTAAGGTAGACCACAAGCAAACCTCCTATGGTCTACTCTACAGCCTGAATCTGCAACGTATTTCACCTAAGTTAATAGATTATCGTATTTCCCTACGTGATATTCGCAGGTTTTCCGTGTTTAAAAAGCAAGACGAAAGGCGAGTGCGTGTTACACACTTATTTTGAATTTCTATTACAAAACTCGCGCCTATGAAACATTGGCTACAGTACAGGCGCGGGGGTTCAATTGTGACTGAACCCCGCGCCCCAAACAAAATCCTACAAAGTCAGAATTCTACCCGAGACAAAATCGGTCCGTCCTACTTTTCCACCCAAAAATATATACATATACAGGATGTTCACTTTAACATTAATTCAGATCTTTCCACCATTCCACGTAATGCGTAGATGCATTAGTACCACCGCTACGGACTGTCGAACGGCCTATCGCTCTGGGGACCCGGGATCGAATCCGAAAGGGTCAAAAAAATACCCAGGAACTTTTCGGGGATGGGCTGGTCACGGGGCGAAAAATTTTTTTAAAAAAAAAGTACCGCTGCTACGTTTACGCTAGAATAAACTAAATATGTCGGAAAAAGGAAGATGTGTAAATGGCGCAGTAGACATTTAGAATAAAATTTTCCCTCTATGCTAAGCATGTTGGCGGAATGGAATCATTTTAATTAAGAAGATTAATCGTAACGTACAAAGAGTAAAATCCAACATTACGTCAATGAACGAAAAAACAGCTTTATTTTGCTATAGTATACATTTAAAACGATCCGCTCAGGGTGCAGGGTGGAAAGCGCTGGTGGAATATACGCGCTTGTTTCCGGAGCATTTCGTCTCGTTTTCCCATAAAATATAATAATTACTGGAAAACAAGAACGAGGCATTCTCTGGGTGCTCTACCAATTAGTAGACTGCTCTTTTATAAGGACACCGGCGTCACGTGTCGCCATCTCATTTGTCCACATTTCGTTTTTAATTTTAATCCGTCCGGCAAAATTTACGTATTGTCACCGAACTTTCACACGATTTTACCTTTTTCCTCGCGAACGAATTACGATGTCTTACGCATCATTGTTTTCAACAGCCGAGTAATTGGCATTCCAATGTTATCTAATTTCGTGAATTTTCGTAATAGTTTTCAGTCCAGTCATAATTTTTACCACTCTGATTGTAATGGATAAAACTCGAGTACGTATCTCTTGGCCTTCGTCTTAACAAGTTAAGTTTAACTCCGATATTTTCAGTAGCACCTGAAAATTTTTAACACGCTGATAATACGAGAGTAAACGGCACTTAAGGCTTCTTCGTCGGGTTTGAATTACTTCCGTTTGATATCTTTGTTAATAATTAATTAAAACAACTGTAAAATGTGTTATAAGTGACATTTTACTATAAACATTTTATCAGTAAAAATGCTGTTGGAGTATTCTGATAATAGATTTAAGATATAACACTTTTTGACAGCAATTTATCATTGTATTCTTTTAGATAGAATAGTACTCCTCGTCGATAACTTTCTTTTAAATTAATAATAAACCGAATGTCGGGTCCCGTCCCTCACGCCCGACCAGTTCCAGCGTGGGGTGGGCACCGAGACGGTCTTTTTGAATCGACCACAACGCGCCGGCTAAAAGACCCTCTGAGGTTCCCCGGCGCAGAAAAAGGAAAAACAACCAAATTCTCTTATTTTAAATGTACTAAAACCGTACGATATTTTTTCGCACATTATAAAATCTGTTTAGGCCCGCGATGGAGCCGAAAGGGATTAATTATTCCATCCGCAATTGTACTCATTTAATATTTTTAAAAACTTCGTAGGGTAGACTCTGGCCAATCCGGCCTCTTAATTATTCGACGTACCCTTCGGCGCGATTGCCTAGTCGTTTTCGCTTTTACGAAAATGTTAGTCACAAATACTTTCCTCTTTTATTTCTTTCCTCAAAATCGAGAGCCACATTACTTACCAGCTGGTCCGCATAAAGCATCGGTAGCAAAGGGCACCACATTTGCCTTCCCTTTAGGCCTATAAACTTTTAGTAATCAGGCATTCCTTTGTTCGACCGGTAGCCTAGGTAAGCGTAAACACCAAAATGTAACAAATAAGGTGTTTTGTTAACTCTATTGTTTAGAACAACGGTTCCCAACCTTTTTCGGGTGGCGACCCCCTTTTTATGAAAGCTAAGTGACCCGCGACCCCGATACAATTGAAAAAGGTATTTTTAATAAGGTAATTAAAAAAACAATGAAATTAGTTTTTTAGTATAATTTTATTTTAAATTATGTTTAATAATTAATTTAATGAGATGGTTGAAATTGCATGTATTATTAACCAGCCTCAAAATTCGCGGGTGAGATTTTGTTAACGCCAACCTCATGTCATTCTCAACATTTAATTTATTCCTCTCAAAACTCTCAACACATGTTTCAACCAACTGTGACAGAATAG
>NW_019385277.1:374322-377732 GCF_000671375.1 Centruroides sculpturatus
CGTGTAGTATAGAAATTTGTAATAAGATACATAATGCGGTTATAATAAAATATTGTGCGATTATTTTCATATAATTAAAATTAATATTTATTTATTTTTTAGAGAATACGAGGGAAGCGGCGCTTCCAACGCTTCTAATGACGGCACGCCACTGGAGCACATATAATGATGTGTGCATAGGCATACGTGGACTAGAGCGATAGAGGAAAGAGAAAGGGAAGAGCAAAGACGAGCGCTTAAAAATGATAGGCGGGGTGATAGGCAGACCTCAGATGCGCGACGATTCTCGAACGAATAAGTGTGTACGGTACGTGTGCTGATCTTTGTAATTACAAATAGTGAATAGGTGTGACTAATATTATTTTCTTTTTTATTTTGTGCATGTTATAAGTTATAAATATAAACAAACAACACCAACCCGATAACATTAAATCTAAATACCTAAATGATTAATTTATTGTGTTTTTGTTATTTCTTACTCCTGTTTTTAGGTATTAGGTATTCGACCGAACACCGAAAAGTAACCGAATATTCCTTACATCACTATTACTGATTTTTCTATACTCGCCACGAAAATTATTAAAACATTTTTTCCAAAATATTTAAAATACAACATAAACTTTTTACATCAACAACATACCATTTATTTTTAATCACCACAAATGTGAAATGGATTACGAGAGTCATTTCGCTTTAATTTTTTTTAATCGATTCATTTGGCCATCGGAAAAAAAAATTCAATCTGGCAACACGTTTCACTCTCGCGCCATCTGTTACCAAAGTGAAAAACTAGTCACCGCACGTTCTTGGAAGAAGATGGTGTTATTGGAGAACGAAGCCGTAGGTTTTTGTCAATATTACTTATTTTAAATTAACTATAATTTAAGTAAGACGGTTTTATAAATTACAGTTTCTTAGCGAACTGACCAGGCTATTTCAAAGAGGCAGAAACAGCGGCAGCATGTATTTGACCATGAAAAGATGTAAGTGTTGACATTGCACGAGGGTTGTGTTGATGAAAAGTACAAATGATTATGTTCGTTGCGCAGATGATGGAAGAACCAAGCCCAAGCCCAAGCCCAAGCCGTCGAATGTGCCAGTTTCTCCGTCTATGCAAGTAAGCGAATTCAAATGTCTGGTAAAAGCCAAGCTGGGAAACAAAAAGTTAACTACTGTGGTGAGACACTTCTTTTTTTCTATTTTACGTTATAATTGTTGTTAATAATAATGAAATTCGTATAGAATCTTGATGGGTACTGATATTGCACGATATTTTGTGGGCGATTCGCCCGCCGGATGCGGCAAAAAACCCATTTTCGTTCAATTTTGGCATGAGCCGTTTTTATGAAAACGACCCGGGTCACATTGTTACGGCTAGAGTGGCGAAGGCTCGATTCCGTCAAAGTGCCGGCGCGATTGCCTGCGTTCCGTCTTTTTTAAATGTTGAAAAGTTAAATATATGATGTTCGGCTACGTTAATTTGAATAGAACATTTTCGGTACGATATTTATACGAATGCTTATTGCCGGAGTAGTGTTGATCCGAATTAACGACGTGGACGAACTGGACCGGTGACCGCGTTATAATTGGAGACGAAAGGAGCGGCAATGGCGAATGCGACGACGGTCGATTCGAGGAAAGTTTTTTTGGAACCCGAAGTGCCGTCGTCGGATACGAACGAAGATTCTAACGAAAATGCGCAGAAAAAGAAGATGGGGTCTTGGGATTTGGTGGGATGCGTCGACGGGCGATCTTCCCGGGGAGATGCCTCCCGGGAGGACTTTCGGGGAAAAGGGGCCCCGTTTAGAAGTTAAGGATGCGTAGAAGACCCGAAAACCGTGCTCGGTCGGCCGCCTCCGGACCCGCGGGGAATTACCCGCGTTTGTTAGTTCCGTCTAGAACGGTGGTTCTCGACCTTCCCGATGCTGCGACCCTTCGATGCGGTTCCTCGTGTTGTGGCGACCCCGACCGTGAAATTATTTTCGTTGCTACTTCGTAACTAATTTTGCTACTGTTGTGAATCGTAACGTAAATATCTGATATGCGGGATATATTTTCGTTGTTAAAAATTGAACGTAATTTAGCATAGTGATTAATCACAAAACTGTATAAATATTTCACAATATATAATTATGTATCTAATTACAAATAAATGAAATTTTGTCTTGAAGCGTGGTATAGCGTGGGTAATAGTCTTAATATAGCAATGGTAAACTATGTTGCTACGTTTTTCGAGGGTACGTGTAAAAAAGCCGACGTCGATGCGAAGGTCGAGATTGCTTCTTTCTCACTGGATTAGAAATTCTCGGGGAGGTCTTTGCGAGAGTGCGGCGGAGATCGTCTTCTGCGACGAGTCTACTTCTATATTTAGACTTGATTACCGACGAGCTGGTAAACCCTGTTTCGCAAAGATATGTTGTTGGAAATGGAAGAAGAAAGTGCAACGTGGTCTCGGACAAAATGGGATATGACTGCAGACGCTTCGTCCGGAATTTTGTAACTGGCATTGTAGAGAAATCGGTTCTCGCTGCATTCCTGTTAATTAATAAGTTCGATGAACTCCTTTTGCACTGCCTCGGGAACATCTTCGACTTTGACTGTGAATGGGCTTCTGGCAAATGCAAATGGGGTGTCAAATATATTTGGAAAGTACGATGAAATTTCGTCTGCAAGCGTGCACAAGTGTTCTTTCACAGAAATTATCATCTTAGTCCTTTTGTCTGGTTCAATGTCATGTTCCTCAAAGAAAGCAGACAAGGTAGGCAACGTGTAAATTTTATTTTCATCCAAGTTTTTCTGCCAAAGCTGATGATCTTTTCGGACAAATCGAGGCATGTTGCATTTGGTCCTTGCAGTTATAAATTTAACTCGTTCAAGATGGCAAATATGTCAACCAAGCAAGCTATTTTCTTCAGTTCACTTTTATCACTGAAAAGTGCTTTGAACTACAGTCTTGCTTTCTGATTAAGAAATGTTTTGAGTTCATCACGAAGCTCAAAAACACGTTTTAAAACTTTTCCTCTGGACAACCGTCTCACTTTAGTGTGAAATAGCAAAGCATTGTTCAGCTCATCCAACTCGTAACAGTCAACTGTTTAAAGTGCTTACCTTTACAAAATTGACAGAACTTATGACTAGGGTTTCTTATTTCCCGGTCTTTTGCTTGTCCCGGGATCCCGGGATAGAATTAATTATTTTTAAGGTATACAAAATATCTTGAAATCAAATGATATAATTATTTTCCATTTTTTAAAGTAATTTTAAAGTTCTGTAACCTCCAAAATCATATTAATAATGCTGTGTAAGGTCTATAGGCCTATAATAAAAATTACCTTTAAATAACGTAGAAATTTTCACAAATAGAAAAAAATTAATTAAAGTTTGCTGGAAACTGCATACAACAACAACAA
>NW_019385277.1:383720-416854 GCF_000671375.1 Centruroides sculpturatus
ATATATAGGAGCAACAACAAGAATGCTCGCCTCCCGCCTTGCTGAGCATCAGGAAGATATAGCTAAAGGAAGATGCTCTACAGAACTCGCTAAAAAAGTTCTCGAGCAAGGATACAACCCGTTATGGCCCAGAACGGCAATAATTAAATGCTGCAACAATCGAAGACTTGTGTTCATCTGGGAAGCGCTTCTCACGGCCACTTCAGAAGCATGCAATGTTCCCACCCTCGATCTACCCGGGGTGTGGATTGCCTTGTATCGGCGCCTAAAAAACGAAATGCGCCCAACATCGTATCGCCAAACGCGGTAGCATCTCCACGCATGCGCCGCTAACATCTTAAAATATAAAGATTCGAAATATCAAAATTATTCGCACGTTCGTAACGAAATTTCCGGACGCTTGTTTGAATTTAAATATTATGTTCTTTTGGAACATCCTGCACGTTCGCTTTCTTAAAAACTTGTTCTTTTCGCCTGATGACGACGGTTATACAAACGTCGAAAGTACTTGTGTGAATACTAAATGAAGTTTATTAACGCCGTACTCAGTGAATTTGTACTCAGAAGCTAGACAAATATTGGCGTGAGTTATTTAAATTTATTTTTATTCATTTACCCAGTAATTACAATTCATGAAGTGTCATTTTACCTCTAATGCATCTAATACTGCTGCTTTCTACACAGTAGCTGCTCTCTACACGTGTGACTGGTCCGCATAAGTACTGTACATTATGGCGCCAATCCAGTCACACACACCTGTATTTGTATGGGATGTGTGTGATGGGTTGTCATGATGACATCATCACGCCAGGTACTTGTATATGGACATATCTGCATGTGGGTCTGGAGACAGATAGAGGAGCAGTGTCTCAGTTCTTAAGACCATCAGAAATATGTGTATTCTGATGGTCTTAGGTGACCCCCGTAAAAGGGCCGTTCAACATCCAAAGGGGTTGAGAACCACTGATCTAGAATGTCTAAGAATATTTGTGTGGATGTGTTGAATGGTATAGAAGCCTTTACCCAACATACGTACGTATTTTGACTTTTACGTATGTAGAGATAAAATATATGTAGTTGGCCGGATGGCCGAAGAGTGACATCGTTGGCCCATCATTTTGGGGGATTCAGAATCAAATTCAGGTGGAGAATCCTAGGAATTCTTTGTAAATGGATACATCTAGAATCCTCTCTCGCCACTCTGCCTTTGTCAACCTAGACGATACCGTTACTGGCTTGGAAAAGACTCAAGAGTCCATGACTCAAAAAAGTCAAAAATGAAAAATATGTATAATTTTTAAATGTTTTTGAAGTTTGATTTAACTTCTAAACATAGAATTTTTTTCAAAAGTATATAATATAGAAATAGATTTCCACCTAATCTTTTGACATTTCTTCTTTCAAATTCAGAATGTGCAAAATATAATCCAGAAAATTTCTCCATGACTCTGCTAATTAATCAAAGTGTGATGATTTTTTCATTGAAAATATTCTAAAACTTAATGTTTTAAAATTAGTTATATAAGACAGAATGCGTGTACTTTTAACAGTAAGAAAATGCAGCATTAAAAGAAATAATTAGACAACCATTGAAGGCAGAGCTTTCATCCTCCTGTTGATGACCCATCAGAATTGTCATAGAGCAGTTGCATCATTTATCCATTTTATTTCATTCTGCAGCATTTGTTAAAGAATATGTTTTGAGGAAAATAACTCATAACACTGAAATGTATTATTTATTTATTTATTGAAAATCTTTTCAAACATAAATATGAAATTTAAGTAGAATTTGAACCTGAGATTGCAAGGAAGAGTACATTGATAATTTCTCCGCAGTGTAAATTATTTATAGTAATTCGTTGTTTCGGATACATTAGCCTTCCACTTTTATGACCTAATTGATTTCTGGAAAACAATTGTATCATATATCGGCATGTTTCCCATAATTAGCTCAGCAATAACAAGTTAAATATAGTTTTAACTCTAATTTTTCCCAAGATGGCCAACAAAATAACACAATGCTCAAATACACCATTTCATATAATCATTACAGAAAATTTATACATTACAAAAATGGAAGATCACAAAACCAGTGGTTTTAAAGTAGGGATCTGTCATGTTGTTTTTTTATAGTTTTGAAAATAATGACATAATATATAAATATAACTGTTAGTGTACATTGGTTGGTAGAGTTCTAATAAAATAATAATTAAACAAGTTTTTGCTAGTTTATTTTATAAATTTAATTTAGATTGTATATTTAAATGTGTGTTCCATTCTGTTATTGAATAGACCCAAAGACAATATATAATTGGATCAAAAGTAATAATCAAATTAAATAAATGGTACTTTCCATTAAATTGACTCATCAAATTTTTACATTTGGTCCAGATAATGCAAATATAAATGTAATGTGAATGTTGTTACAAAACAACAGTAGTTTTATAAATATTTTGCCATATAATTATTTTTAATTTCTTGTCATCACAAATTTTTTATAAAAAGTCTACTCTACCAGTTTATGGCCAATTACGTTCCTGTAGTCCAGAAATTAGTTGGCCGTATTAATCTGCAATCTTAAACAATACATTGTAAAATACGCATCTACCGAACCAAATTTTTGTCGAAATAAGAATTTGGCTAAATGTGTGTCTAACTTAGGTGGTGATATATGCAATATATTTGGAATACATCTGTATAACTTAGGCATCGGGATCCAAATCTAAAAAATGAAACATTTAGTTTACCGTCAAGTTTATACGGCTCCTTTGGACTCATTTATATACTTTCCAGCAATCCGATGTACTTGCCGATCCCAAATCTAACGAGATCCGTTTATTAAACTAAATTGGATTTTTGGAATGTCCCGTGGCAGTAAAAGTAGCAATTAATGGATAGATCAGTTTAATGGGGACGTACCAAGTAAATTTTTGCCAGTCAACGCGGTTAGCTATTTTATCATTAAATTAATATAATTTGTTGATTTTTTATAAAAATTCTAGTATGTTCATGTATTTTATAATATATTATTGCATAATTTTATTTTCAAGGACAAGAAACAAAAATCAGTATATTTAATCTATTAAACTGTCCGTAGTTGCTGATTCTACCAGTAGATTAGTTTTAATTCTTAATCATTTTCATGCAGTGTTAATTATTTCTTTTCTATTTTTGTATTTAATATAATTAACTGTAATTCTATTCTAAAAATATTATTATTATTATTTTTGTTTAGGTCAGTGCCAAAGATGTTAATAAATTTCAATTAGTAAGTAGTCATATTATTGCTATAATAATTTAAATAACCAAAAATAATGTTGTTAGTATTTAAGATAATAAATTAAGAATCTTAAGAATGAAATTTGGAATAAATCAGAATTTGAAAGAATAATGGTAGGGTTTGATGGGAGAAACTTGTAATCTTTTGTCTCTCAATAAATTAGTTAGGTTATAAAAATTCATAATCTAACTGGATAGATAGATCACAAAAATCACACCTTTAAAATTCCAGCAATGAATTTAATAAAACAATAACGTTTTCGATCAGCTTCACCTTTTCACTGCTCAACTAAGTTTCCGTTATTTATTTATTTTAGAATTCTTGTTCTTGTTTTTAAATTTTTGCATTTGTGTTCTACTTTTCTGTTCTATTGTAACTGAAGAAGGTCAGTGAAGATGATCAAAAATGTTATTATTTCATTAAATTCATTGCTGGATTTTTAATGGTGTGATTTTTGTGTCCATAATCTAACTTCAGTAATTCCAATTTGTCTTTTTGAACAAAGTAAAAAGATAAATAGCTTGACAAGATGGAATTATGAAGGTGCCCTAAAAATGGCAAAGGTAGCGGAACAAAACAGTAAATACTTTATGGAACAAAGTTATTGCCAAAAATGAAAAATGTGTCTTATTTTTATTTAAAAACCAAACAAACCTTTCGATCAACCCAAAAAGTAGCCAATGTAAGTTGGATACAGTGGAAGATAAAACTTGACCACTTTTGTTGCACATGTAAAGAAATCAACTTAAATGTGTATATTTTGACACAAATATTTAAAGAAATTTGCTTGCATTAACTGTGAGAATAACACAAATTTCAACACTCGATAATAATCCAAATGACTTTGACGATTAATATGCATGTAAAATAATGTTATAAGCCTGGTAGATTATCCGAGTTGTTGCCTCTTTTCAATTTTCTCTATTTTTTGTTACTATTTTAATCCATTACTACGCAAACTTTACCATAGTATTATATAGCAGGTGGCATTACTTTACGGTGCCATTATTTTTTACAGGCTTACGCAAATCTCTTGAAAGGTAACATGGACGGTCTGAAGAAGAAAGATAAAAAGAAGATAATATCAAAATCTAAAGCTACTCAATAAATTCTGTTCTTGTAAATGAATTTTGTAATGATTAAAAACTCATTTTGTAAACAAATATTTTCTACATTCTCAATTCTCATCACACTTAAACTGATCATTGTTATTTATTTGCGTGTTTGATCATTATGAAAATTTTAGATTTTCAATTTTGTACCTGAAGAAAATATAAATAAAATTAATTATCACGAAATGTTTGTTGGCAATCCACTTTTATTTTAAATAATATTTAATTAATTACAGATTCACATCCATGTGCTTGGAAATAATTAATGTACGGTACCTTGCCAAATTATTAGACCCACTGACTAAAATCATACTTTTTGTACTATTTTCTTCTCTGTTTCATAATATTGTGTAAGGAATGAGTATTTTTTTTACTATTATATCACAAACACTTGTAATAAATTTTTTATATGGCAACTGTAAATAGACAAATCAACTTTCTACTACAAAAAGAGAAATTGAAAGTTCTTACTAAGGCATGGCACCATAGTCCATTGATAACAAAAGTAAACAAATATATAAAGTGTATTCTTTATTATGTAGAAGTACTACTGGCTGTTAAGAGTGGTCATACAAAATGAGCAGTTGATTTTGAAAGTGGGGCAAGTCCATTTTATGCTATTGCTAGATATTTAATGGTTGCATTTGAATAAGTTTAAAAATATTTGTAAGCAGTAATACTTATTTTATATTTTTTTGGTGTTGTTTCATGTAAATTTAATATGCAATAATGATTATCTGTGTTAGGTGAAAAAATCATGATTTTGGTATGTGCCAATGGACTTACCTCACTTTCAAAAGCAATGATTTGTTGAAAATGTTGATTTTCTTTGAATGAAATGTAATTATAATAACAAAAAATTGAATATTTTATTTATTTACATATTTATTTTATTTCAACATTTCATACTTCTTTCAAAAAGCTACAATAAAACAAAAATAAATTTCTTCACTTCTCTTAACCTGTTACCGGTGCATTACATGTAAATGCACCAGTAACAGGTTAACAGAAGTGAGGATTTTTACTCCAGTGCTGAAGTAGAGATCAACTTTGTATTTAAAAATAAATTTATTTTTATATCAAAAAATGGATAAAATAAGAAAAATATTCAGTAATAAGTTGCATGCATATATAAACCACATTCATATCCAGCAGAATTAAATAAATAAAAAACTTAAACCAATACCTTAATATTTGCTGAGAGATTTTTAATGTAACAAACGTTTTCGATCTATTCGATAGATCATCTTCAGGTTAAAAAGAATATTTCTTAAGTGGAACAACAAGTTCAAAAATATTAATAACCAATAACATTTCCATTAATAAGAATAAGTAATACATTGTAAATGATACAAAAATGTAAAATAAATAAAATATATAAAATATTTAGAAACGATAAAGGGTTGGTTAAAAAAGAAGATAAGGTGGGTTTGTATAAGATTCCCTGTGAGAACCAGCTAATAGGTATAAAAAAAGATTATGTAGGGGTTACTACTAGAAACCTAGGTATAAGGATCAAAGAACACAGGTATGATATTAGAAAAGGTTCTAATACAACAGTATTAGCCCAGATGGCGCAAACGGAAGGATCCTTGGTTCGATGGAATGAAGTGGAAATCCTAAAACAGATACACTCTCCAACTTTGGCAAGAATGGCTGAAAAGATAGAAATTTACAGAAGCAAGCTTAAAGAAAAATGCATTAACGCAAGGGACGCAGAGGGTCTTCCCTCGGCTTGGAAGTATGCCGTTAAAAACTTAGAAGAGGTGCGTGAGCTCTAGTATGTTTTAAAGGGAATTATGTCTAGATAGAATAAACAGTATTAATATTTGGTACGAGTAATATGTTATTTATTTTACATTTTTGTATCATTTACAATGTATTAGTTATTCTTATTAATGGAAATGTTATTAATATTTTTGAACTTGTTCCATTTAAGAAATATTCTTTTTAACCTGAAGATGATCTATCAAATAGATCGAAAACGTTTGTTACATTAAAAATCTCTCAGCGAATATTAAGGTGTTGGTTTAGTTTTTTATTTTTGCATGCATATAATTATATTTCTTAGTTTCGATGGTGCAGATTTTTAAAGTATTCACGATGAATGAGTAATACATAGGAAAATAAATCCATTATATCTTTATATTTTTATTTAGTGGACTTGCCCTACTTTCAAAATCAACGGCTCAAATAATGATTTTCATTTTTAATTTTTTAATTATAAAATTTTTATAACTAAAAGTTACCTTTTGTTTTCCTAATGTTTACCTATGTTTTCAAATAACTAAAAGTTATTTGAAAACATAATAAACACAAATATTTTAATAATTCTACCAAATAGTACAGTTACAAACGAATGGGATTTTGAATTATCAGAATTTGAATAAATGAGAATTTCCTTTATCAATATTTTACACGGATCTAATAATTTGGCAAGGTATGTTGGAAGTTTTTTTAAAACTTTGTGTTATTTATTGGTCCTGCTTTTGAATTTGGTAATTCCTAATCTTTTAATGCATTCGTTGGCAAATGTTTGATAATTTCTTTTAGTGATATTGCTTTCAAATTATAATAGATTTTTGTCTTTGAGAATTTTCCATCTTCGTAGAGCAAATCTTAATTCTTTGAAGCAGAATTGTAATTAATGAAAAATTTTGAAATTTTTTTCAAAAGTAAATTTAATGTAGTCTACATACTGTGGTTTTAAATGTTATATATAAGTATACATTTAAAAAAATAAGGCATGGGACATATTTGTCCAAATCTGTGTCAATGGTACAGAAGATGAATTTATTACTTTTAAAGGTTCCTTAAGACTTTCTAATTCAGTAAAAAAATTTTAATAAAAACATCCAATGAACATTTTATTTAAAAAAAAAAAACAATATCAGTTTTCATGTATAGTTCGAAGCAGTTTCTGTCACTGGTCAAACACAAATGAACTTGGCAAGTCGTGCAGATGACATTTATTCGGTTGTTTTTCTGGGTGCATTTTCTGCAGAATTTTTTCATGCATATAGTGTCTGGTAAAACTTGAATATAATAACAATTTACCATTTTTAGACATCACAGTCCAAAAGTCTCATAACAGCTTAAGTTTTAAAAAGTATATTAAACCATGTAATGTAAGGAAAGTCATTAACTATCATTCCAGTTAACGACTTTCATTCCAATTAAAACACATACAAGCAATTACCTTGAACAAACTAAAGAAATAGCCCACATTTATAAAATCTTTCAACTAAACGACTATCCAAATAAGATACTTGAAAACTAGCTTACCAACTCAAATGACTTATAAAAAACTTACATTCCCACAATTTTTGAAAAAATTAGAAACTATTAAAACTACATAACAACTCTGCAGCAACCCTAGTAAACTGATTACCAAATCAATTACCGAACATACTCTCTAATGTCAATTGTAATCAACAATGTAAGTTACTTTTTAAAAAAATTTTGTTAAAATGTTATATGTATCATTCTGTATAATGTAACCTATATCTATTTTTTTTTTTTTTTTTTTTTTTTTTGTAAAGCCTAAGGACTGAAGAGGAGTCATTAAGACCCAAAATGCATTTCCTTTAATAAAAAATACATAAATCAACTGTTCCTTGTGTGATGTGTTACTGAAGAAAGAAATCTACTGGCTTTTAACTCTTTAAAGTCTATAAAAACCCAGTAATGGAAACCTAATTAAATGAAAACATTGTTCGCAGAAATATCAAGATCATTGAAAGGTCAAAAATATTACTTTATTTTAGATTTCCTGTCTGAAATTTTATTATTTTCCTGTCTATCAGGTCCATTCCACCCATAAATTCATTGTAGATCTGTGCAATGTTTGGACACTAGTTTCTTCTCTCTTTCTTTTCTCCCTTTGATGTCTTTCTCATCCAAATCATATTCTTCATTGTTCTGATCAATACACAACAATTCATCAATTTCTCTTATAAAAGTTTGAATTGTCTACTGCACTATTTACTTGCCATGGTTTCATTTTTGAATGTTTCATGTAAAAAACACTAACACTAAAATTTAAAATCCATAATAAACATTGACTTAGAAACTTTAATCCTTCTGTAACCCTTCACACAGAATGGGACAGCCCTGTACCAATTACTTACTCTGAGTGATAAATCCTGCATTTCAAGAAAAAAAGAACCCACTGGGATTGCCCCCACAATTCTAAAGATAACAACTTCCACAATTATTGCAATAGAAAAACAATATTTAATTTTAAAGAAATGGGACACCTGTGTACCATCTGCTTCAAAGGGTTAAAACAGGTATCTTAAATGCTATCTACTATTTTGTTGCATATATCAATTCACTTTTTTCCAAACTATATTTTATAGTTATAGAAATGCTGAAGACAAAGACATTCTCTCTCTCTCTCTCTCTCCAACGAAAAAACCTAAAACAACGATCTAATGAAATGTCGATGTGATCTGGACAAAATGTCACAAAATTTGCATATTAACTATTTTAGCAGATATATGTCAACAAATGACTTGTCATTTTCTGCACACTTCAAATGTTTATGTAGATTTGATAAGTGGCTTTGAAATTATCTTTGGAAGTTTTATGTTGGACTCTAAACAGACCGCATCGTAGAGGATCTCGCAATTCAACACCTCGTCTGGAGACATTGCTATCGAGCTTAAATAATATTTTTTCTTTGTAAATCTTCAATCCCCAATAGATTATTGCTCTCCTGTTTAGGGCTATGTTATAATTTAATATCTTATTAAATACATTTTTAACATTACAAAGTTGTTCTTAAGAGGTTGTGTAGTAAAGGAAATTCTAGATTCTATTTTGTGTATTAATAGGCATTTAATAGATAGTACTTTGCCTTCTACTGAACATTCTCTTTAAAGAAGGGTATGCAACACCTCTAGTGGAGAAAACTCACAAAACTGGCAACAAGGAATCTCCATTCCTTGTTGCCAAATGTTGTTGCCAGAGAGTAATGGGAAGGCTTGTTTATTTTTTGTAGGCTATGGTCTGTATATACTGTATTCTATTGGTCATGCAACTCCCTATCCCTGCCACATTCAAATTTTACTAACTCCTCTTGCTCCCGACAACGGCACCAAGATGGCCATTTGATTACTTTTCTGCTAGATTTTGACAGCTGTTTACATAAATAAGGACTTTAATATGTGGCTCAAAAATAATAATAAGAGTGCTAGTACATTAAACAAATGAAGTGGGATATTTTCCTCTTGCTTTTAGTTGTTTGTTTTGACATGATTCCCGCATTCTTCACTTTTGTAAAAAAAATGCAGTCTGATTATAATGTACAAATGAATAATTTTCACTGCTAGTGCACTTCTACGACCATCCAACCTCACTAACCATGGATCGGCTAGGACAGAATTCACAATGTTCAAAAAATATTTTAATCAGAAATTATTTCAATTGTATATTTAACTATTACATCAATGTACATATTTAGTATGTACTGCACATATATAATATACAAAATAGTATGTTAACAATATAACTTAATNAAAAAAACTAATAGGTAGGTTTAAAATTAATAAATACAAATGTATTCTGACAGTGAATGAGTTAATTATGCTTTCTATTTGCAAAATTCCTCAACCTTAACACAAAATAAGAAAAAAAGTGAATTTTTAAGAAATTTGCGGGATTTCCCGGAATAAGAAAAATTTTCCCGGGATATTTTCTGGGTTAAAAAAACAACTGGGATCCCGGGATTCCGGAATCCTGTTTGAGAAACCCTACTTATGACGCTTTTCATTACTTCTTGTAACTCTTGTGGCAGCATCTTTGTTGCATATTTGCCAATGAATCATACAGTGACTTTTGGTGACTTATTCAGTACCAAATGTTGAAATTCAGATTGACATCCTAGCATAGCTGGAGCACCATCTGTGCAAATACCACAAACCTTTTCCCAAGAGATCTTATGCTCTTTCAGAAATGAACCAACTGTGTCAAATACATCATGTGCAATAGTTGTCATCTCAAGAAGTTTGCAAAAAAGAAACGCATCTTTAAAGTCGCCATCATTAATATATCTGGCATAAACCAGTAAATATGAACGGTTTGCAATGTCTGTAGCTTCATCAAGCTGGATACTAAATATTGGAAGTGGAGCAGATTTAATTTCCTGGATTACCTGATCAAGAGTATCAGCAGACATGTCATCTATTCTTTTGTGGACAGTGTCATTAGGTAAGGAAATAGCACTCAATTTCGTAACAAATTTGTCTCCGATCATAACTTGAACAATGTCTTTGGCTGCCGGCAACAGTAAATCCTCAGCAATGGTGTAATGTTTTATAGCTCTGGCGATTCTGAGGGCCACCAAATATGAAGCTTCAATGGCTGCTACATTTTGTTTGTGGTACTTGTCACCAGTGTCAAATCTGGCTTTTTTGAGTATATCAGCTTTGCTTCTAAAATAGTTGGTATCCTTGCCAGCAAAGCTCGGATGCTTGCTATCAAAATGGCGTTTTAGTTTGTTCAGCTTCATAGATTCGGCTGATAGAACTTCACAACAAATAACATATTGCAGTTTCTCAATTCCTGCTGTAATTATTGAGGTAAATCCATACCGTAAAAACTCCTCACTATATTTTTTTTTCTTAACGTACTTCTCTACATGATCCATTGTCATGGGATGGTTTGCTAATGAAAATAATATATAACAATAGCTTTAATAATACAAAAGATAATACATGGCATAGTTCAGTCAATACAGTTTATTAATTAAAGTTTCCTATGATTTACCATTCTCTGTGTTGTTTTTTACATACCTGTTACTATCACAAAGGGGCAGTATTCACATCAACCACAGCTGAATATAAAAAGACCAATCAGCATCCAGATTAAGTTCCCATGGTACAGATATTTTTTTTTCAATAGTTGATGATTTTACAGTACATGATTTTTCATTTACCCAGCTTCTGAGTACAAATTCACTGAGTACGGCGTTAATAAACTTCATTTAGTATTCACACAAGTACTTTCGACGTTTGTATAACCGTCGTCATCAGGCGAAAAGAACAAGTTTTTAAGAAAGCGAACGTGCAGGATGTTCCAAAAGAACATAATATTTAAATAACGCGGTAGCATCTCCACGCATGCGCCGCTAACATCTTAAAATATAAAGATTCGAAATATCAAAATTATTCGCACGTTCGTAACGAAATTTCCGGACGCTTGTTTGAATTTAAATATTATGTTCTTTTGGAACATCCTGCACGTTCGCTTTCTTAAAAACTTGTTCTTTTCGCCTGATGACGACGGTTATACAAACGTCGAAAGTACTTGTGTGAATACTAAATGAAGTTTATTAACGCCGTACTCAGTGAATTTGTACTCAGAAGCTAGACAAATATTGGCGTGAGTTATTTAAATTTATTTTTATTCATTTACCCAGTAATTACAATTCATGAAGTGTCATTTTACCTCTAATGCATCTAATACTGCTGCTTTCTACACAGTAGCTGCTCTCTACACGTGTGACTGGTCCGCATAAGTACTGTACATTATGGCGCCAATCCAGTCACACACACCTGTATTTGTATGGGATGTGTGTGATGGGTTGTCATGATGACATCATCACGCCAGGTACTTGTATATGGACATATCTGCATGTGGGTCTGGAGACAGATAGAGGAGCAGTGTCTCAGTTCTTAAGACCATCAGAAATATGTGTATTCTGATGGTCTTAGGTGACCCCCGTAAAAGGGCCGTTCAACATCCAAAGGGGTTGAGAACCACTGATCTAGAATGTCTAAGAATATTTGTGTGGATGTGTTGAATGGTATAGAAGCCTTTACCCAACATACGTACGTATTTTGACTTTTACGTATGTAGAGATAAAATATATGTAGTTGGCCGGATGGCCGAAGAGTGACATCGTTGGCCCATCATTTTGGGGGATTCAGAATCAAATTCAGGTGGAGAATCCTAGGAATTCTTTGTAAATGGATACATCTAGAATCCTCTCTCGCCACTCTGCCTTTGTCAACCTAGACGATACCGTTACTGGCTTGGAAAAGACTCAAGAGTCCATGACTCAAAAAAGTCAAAAATGAAAAATATGTATAATTTTAAAATGTTTTTGAAGTTTGATTTAACTTCTAAACATAGAATTTTTTTCAAAAGTATATAATATAGAAATAGATTTCCACCTAATCTTTTGACATTTCTTCTTTCAAATTCAGAATGTGCAAAATATAATCCAGAAAATTTCTCCATGACTCTGCTAATTAATCAAAGTGTGATGATTTTTTCATTGAAAATATTCTAAAACTTAATGTTTTAAAATTAGTTATATAAGACAGAATGCGTGTACTTTTAACAGTAAGAAAATGCAGCATTAAAAGAAATAATTAGACAACCATTGAAGGCAGAGCTTTCATCCTCCTGTTGATGACCCATCAGAATTGTCATAGAGCAGTTGCATCATTTATCCATTTTATTTCATTCTGCAGCATTTGTTAAAGAATATGTTTTGAGGAAAATAACTCATAACACTGAAATGTATTATTTATTTATTTATTGAAAATCTTTTCAAACATAAATATGAAATTTAAGTAGAATTTGAACCTGAGATTGCAAGGAAGAGTACATTGATAATTTCTCCGCAGTGTAAATTATTTATAGTAATTCGTTGTTTCGGATACATTAGCCTTCCACTTTTATGACCTAATTGATTTCTGGAAAACAATTGTATCATATATCGGCATGTTTCCCATAATTAGCTCAGCAATAACAAGTTAAATATAGTTTTAACTCTAATTTTTCCCAAGATGGCCAACAAAATAACACAATGCTCAAATACACCATTTCATATAATCATTACAGAAAATTTATACATTACAAAAATGGAAGATCACAAAACCAGTGGTTTTAAAGTAGGGATCTGTCATGTTGTTTTTTTATAGTTTTGAAAATAATGACATAATATATAAATATAACTGTTAGTGTACATTGGTTGGTAGAGTTCTAATAAAATAATAATTAAACAAGTTTTTGCTAGTTTATTTTATAAATTTAATTTAGATTGTATATTTAAATGTGTGTTCCATTCTGTTATTGAATAGACCCAAAGACAATATATAATTGGATCAAAAGTAATAATCAAATTAAATAAATGGTACTTTCCATTAAATTGACTCATCAAATTTTTACATTTGGTCCAGATAATGCAAATATAAATGTAATGTGAATGTTGTTACAAAACAACAGTAGTTTTATAAATATTTTGCCATATAATTATTTTTAATTTCTTGTCATCACAAATTTTTTATAAAAAGTCTACTCTACCAGTTTATGGCCAATTACGTTCCTGTAGTCCAGAAATTAGTTGGCCGTATTAATCTGCAATCTTAAACAATACATTGTAAAATACGCATCTACCGAACCAAATTTTTGTCGAAATAAGAATTTGGCTAAATGTGTGTCTAACTTAGGTGGTGATATATGCAATATATTTGGAATACATCTGTATAACTTAGGCATCGGGATCCAAATCTAAAAAATGAAACATTTAGTTTACCGTCAAGTTTATACGGCTCCTTTGGACTCATTTATATACTTTCCAGCAATCCGATGTACTTGCCGATCCCAAATCTAACGAGATCCGTTTATTAAACTAAATTGGATTTTTGGAATGTCCCGTGGCAGTAAAAGTAGCAATTAATGGATAGATCAGTTTAATGGGGACGTACCAAGTAAATTTTTGCCAGTCAACGCGGTTAGCTATTTTATCATTAAATTAATATAATTTGTTGATTTTTTATAAAAATTCTAGTATGTTCATGTATTTTATAATATATTATTGCATAATTTTATTTTCAAGGACAAGAAACAAAAATCAGTATATTTAATCTATTAAACTGTCCGTAGTTGCTGATTCTACCAGTAGATTAGTTTTAATTCTTAATCATTTTCATGCAGTGTTAATTATTTCTTTTCTATTTTTGTATTTAATATAATTAACTGTAATTCTATTCTAAAAATATTATTATTATTATTTTTGTTTAGGTCAGTGCCAAAGATGTTAATAAATTTCAATTAGTAAGTAGTCATATTATTGCTATAATAATTTAAATAACCAAAAATAATGTTGTTAGTATTTAAGATAATAAATTAAGAATCTTAAGAATGAAATTTGGAATAAATCAGAATTTGAAAGAATAATGGTAGGGTTTGATGGGAGAAACTTGTAATCTTTTGTCTCTCAATAAATTAGTTAGGTTATAAAAATTCATAATCTAACTGGATAGATAGATCACAAAAATCACACCTTTAAAATTCCAGCAATGAATTTAATAAAACAATAACGTTTTCGATCAGCTTCACCTTTTCACTGCTCAACTAAGTTTCCGTTATTTATTTATTTTAGAATTCTTGTTCTTGTTTTTAAATTTTTGCATTTGTGTTCTACTTTTCTGTTCTATTGTAACTGAAGAAGGTCAGTGAAGATGATCAAAAATGTTATTATTTCATTAAATTCATTGCTGGATTTTTAATGGTGTGATTTTTGTGTCCATAATCTAACTTCAGTAATTCCAATTTGTCTTTTTGAACAAAGTAAAAAGATAAATAGCTTGACAAGATGGAATTATGAAGGTGCCCTAAAAATGGCAAAGGTAGCGGAACAAAACAGTAAATACTTTATGGAACAAAGTTATTGCCAAAAATGAAAAATGTGTCTTATTTTTATTTAAAAACCAAACAAACCTTTCGATCAACCCAAAAAGTAGCCAATGTAAGTTGGATACAGTGGAAGATAAAACTTGACCACTTTTGTTGCACATGTAAAGAAATCAACTTAAATGTGTATATTTTGACACAAATATTTAAAGAAATTTGCTTGCATTAACTGTGAGAATAACACAAATTTCAACACTCGATAATAATCCAAATGACTTTGACGATTAATATGCATGTAAAATAATGTTATAAGCCTGGTAGATTATCCGAGTTGTTGCCTCTTTTCAATTTTCTCTATTTTTTGTTACTATTTTAATCCATTACTACGCAAACTTTACCATAGTATTATATAGCAGGTGGCATTACTTTACGGTGCCATTATTTTTTACAGGCTTACGCAAATCTCTTGAAAGGTAACATGGACGGTCTGAAGAAGAAAGATAAAAAGAAGATAATATCAAAATCTAAAGCTACTCAATAAATTCTGTTCTTGTAAATGAATTTTGTAATGATTAAAAACTCATTTTGTAAACAAATATTTTCTACATTCTCAATTCTCATCACACTTAAACTGATCATTGTTATTTATTTGCGTGTTTGATCATTATGAAAATTTTAGATTTTCAATTTTGTACCTGAAGAAAATATAAATAAAATTAATTATCACGAAATGTTTGTTGGCAATCCACTTTTATTTTAAATAATATTTAATTAATAGAAATACAGTATTGTATTTTTATAGCAATTCCGAGCTGCAATTTTCAATCATATATTCTCTGATATTTAACTCTCGATCTCAAATTAGTAGTCCCCGTACATCGTGCTTTTTTGATAACAACAGTGTCGTGCCGGTCATCTGTCAGGGTCGCCAACCGGTGGTCCGTGATAGCCCCACTTATAGTCTGCAAGAACATTTTGATGCTTAGTGGAGAAATTTGGGCATCGATCAACTCGCGATTATTGAGAAAGATATGCAAAATGCTTTTGATTTTTCTCACTGATTGAGGGTTTCTTATTCGAATCTAAAACAAACACGAAATGACTATTATCGATAAATAATAATGTCAATAAATCAATAAATAATATTACGAGTGCGATTGCCGTCTTTCGTGGAAAACAGCCGAGAATCTATAAACTTATTTCAAACAAGCGGCAACAAAGTAATTAAACAATTGAATTCCATATTAATAAAGTAAAATGTAACTTTTATGATTATTATTCTATAGATGTTTGTATCGTTTTAAAATGTATGATAGTGGTCCGCGGGATTTATAACTGTGAATTTAGTGGTCCGTGAGGTCAGAAAGGTTGGAGACAGCTAATCTATGTAACTCTGTCACAATTGCTAGAATATAAGGTCGAAGAACTTCCGTAAGAAGTGTGTCGAAAAAGCGTCTAGAGTAAAGCTTTGTCAGAAGACCGGAACTGTCAGCGAGTCGAGCCACATTGGTTACTGCTGTAGCAGGTTTGTTAATATAGAAATCGTTTGATCTTCGTGTAATAATGCCTTCTAAGTATTATGTTCCTGGGTGTAAAAGTGACTACGCCTCTTGTAAAAAAATCTTAACATAATAGTTACTTATTTCTTTTTTGATCCGAGTGAAGCGGGTCCAAAGACGAGTCCATCTCGTTCTTCTATTTTGCACGATGTTCCAACTCCCTTTTCAAAACTGAACTTGTCTTTTCTTTTGAATCATTAACAAACTTTCTCTCTCTCTCTCTCCCTCTCTCCTTCATTCAAGTATTTTGTATTTTTTCTTTTATTATTTCTCTTAATAAACTATTTATTTTCTAAAAGCTCTAAAATTTCGTCTTTCTTTTCTCCATATATGCTAGAATACATCTTTATTCGTTGATTCTTGTTAATACTTCCGTGATCCCTCATACATATGTCATTATTTAAATCTCACTGAAAATATTCTATTTATAGACGAGCAGCTTGTTTTGAGCATATTTCGTTCCAACTGATCATGATAAGATTGGTTAATAGTTTTGTCATCTTTAACCGTTTATCTTATGCTTTTTTTCCAGCTAAAAAACATTTGATATTTCTTATTCGGGTAACATTTTCTACATAACTTACTAAACATTAATAAATGTAGAAATAATAGCGAGATCTTCCGAATCTTCGCGACTTCAATTCTTTAAAAGAATACAGTAAACAAAAATATTGTTAATGAACACTGAGATAAGGCTCGTAATAACACTAGGATCTCCTGTATGGCCGAGTAAGTTTTGTAGAAAAAGCAAATGTATATTTTTCTCCGATTATAAACTAATTTCAATTACTCGTCATTTCATCGTTATTGTTTCTGTTTACGCACTTCACATTAGCAATAATATTTAACTGATAATTATTCTGATAAAATAGGTATTTTTAATTAATAACATGGATTTTATTATTACTATAATCGAAAAGTAAATCAAGCATTGATATTTTTTCTGTAAAATATTATTTATGCGATCCTGTGTTTATACGTGAACGTTGATTTTATTAACAAAACAATTTGAATATGTAAACTTTCAATACAACGTGACTGACAAGAGGCAAAGTCGAAAAATATTTCTAGTTATTTCCTTGTTATGTTAGTGATAAGATANTTTTTTTTTTTTTTTTTTTTTTTTTTTTTTTTTTTTTTTTTTTTTTTTTTTTTTTTTTTTTTTTTTTTTTTTTTTTTTTTTTTTTTTTTTTTTTTTTTTTTTTTTTTTTTTTTTTTTTTTTTTTTTTTTTTTTTTTTTTTTTTTTTTTTTTTTTTTTTTTTTTTTTTTTTTTTTTTTTTTTTTTTTTTTTTTTTTTTTTTTTTTTTTTTTTTTTTTTTTTTTTTTTTTTTTTTTTTTTTTTTTTTTTTTTTTTTTTTTTTTTTTTTTTTTTTTTTTTTTTTTTTTTTTTTTTTTTTTTTTTTTTTTTTTTTTTTTTTTTTTTTTTTTTTTTTTTTTTTTTTTTTTTTTTTTTTTTTTTTTTTTTTTTTTTTTTTTTTTTTTTTTTTTTTTTTTTTTTTTTTTTTTTTTTTTTTTTTTTTTTTTTTTTTTTTTTTTTTTTTTTTTTTTTTTTTTTTTTTTTTTTTTTTTTTTTTTTTTTTTTTTTTTTTTTTTTTTTTTTTTTTTTTTTTTTTTTTTTTTTTTTTTTTTTTTTTTTTTTTTTTTTTTTTTTTTTTTTTTTTTTTTTTTTTTTTTTTTTTTTTTTTTTTTTTTTTTTTTTTTTTTTTTTTTTTTTTTTTTTTTTTTTTTTTTTTTTTTTTTTTTTTTTTTTTTTTTTTTTTTTTTTTTTTTTTTTTTTTTTTTTTTTTTTTTTTTTTTTTTTTTTTTTTTTTTTTTTTTTTTTTTTTTTTTTTTTTTTTTTTTTTTTTTTTTTTTTTTTTTTTTTTTTTTTTTTTTTTTTTTTTTTTTTTTTTTTTTTTTTTTTTTTTTTTTTTTTTTTTTTTTTTTTTTTTTTTTTTTTTTTTTTTTTTTTTTTTTTTTTTTTTTTTTTTTTTTTTTTTTTTTTTTTTTTTTTTTTTTTTTTTTTTTTTTTTTTTTTTTTTTTTTTTTTTTTTTTTTTTTTTTTTTTTTTTTTTTTTTTTTTTTTTTTTTTTTTTTTTTTTTTTTTTTTTTTTTTTTTTTTTTTTTTTTTTTTTTTTTTTTTTTTTTTTTTTTTTTTTTTTTTTTTTTTTTTTTTTTTTTTTTTTTTTTTTTTTTTTTTTTTTTTTTTTTTTTTTTTTTTTTTTTTTTTTTTTTTTTTTTTTTTTTTTTTTTTTTTTTTTTTTTTTTTTTTTTTTTTTTTTTTTTTTTTTTTTTTTTTTTTTTTTTTTTTTTTTTTTTTTTTTTTTTTTTTTTTTTTTTTTTTTTTTTTTTTTTTTTTTTTTTTTTTTTTTTTTTTTTTTTTTTTTTTTTTTTTTTTTTTTTTTTTTTTTTTTTTTTTTTTTTTTTTTTTTTTTTTTTTTTTTTTTTTTTTTTTTTTTTTTTTTTTTTTTTTTTTTTTTTTTTTTTTTTTTTTTTTTTTTTTTTTTTTTTTTTTTTTTTTTTTTTTTTTTTTTTTTTTTTTGTAAAGCCTAAGGACTGAAGAGGAGTCATTAAGACCCAAAATGCATTTCCTTTAATAAAAAATACATAAATCAACTGTTCCTTGTGTGATGTGTTACTGAAGAAAGAAATCTACTGGCTTTTAACTCTTTAAAGTCTATAAAAACCCAGTAATGGAAACCTAATTAAATGAAAACATTGTTCGCAGAAATATCAAGATCATTGAAAGGTCAAAAATATTACTTTATTTTAGATTTCCTGTCTGAAATTTTATTATTTTCCTGTCTATCAGGTCCATTCCACCCATAAATTCATTGTAGATCTGTGCAATGTTTGGACACTAGTTTCTTCTCTCTTTCTTTTCTCCCTTTGATGTCTTTCTCATCCAAATCATATTCTTCATTGTTCTGATCAATACACAACAATTCATCAATTTCTCTTATAAAAGTTTGAATTGTCTACTGCACTATTTACTTGCCATGGTTTCATTTTTGAATGTTTCATGTAAAAAACACTAACACTAAAATTTAAAATCCATAATAAACATTGACTTAGAAACTTTAATCCTTCTGTAACCCTTCACACAGAATGGGACAGCCCTGTACCAATTACTTACTCTGAGTGATAAATCCTGCATTTCAAGAAAAAAAGAACCCACTGGGATTGCCCCCACAATTCTAAAGATAACAACTTCCACAATTATTGCAATAGAAAAACAATATTTAATTTTAAAGAAATGGGACACCTGTGTACCATCTGCTTCAAAGGGTTAAAACAGGTATCTTAAATGCTATCTACTATTTTGTTGCATATATCAATTCACTTTTTTCCAAACTATATTTTATAGTTATAGAAATGCTGAAGACAAAGACATTCTCTCTCTCTCTCTCTCTCCAACGAAAAAACCTAAAACAACGATCTAATGAAATGTCGATGTGATCTGGACAAAATGTCACAAAATTTGCATATTAACTATTTTAGCAGATATATGTCAACAAATGACTTGTCATTTTCTGCACACTTCAAATGTTTATGTAGATTTGATAAGTGGCTTTGAAATTATCTTTGGAAGTTTTATGTTGGACTCTAAACAGACCGCATCGTAGAGGATCTCGCAATTCAACACCTCGTCTGGAGACATTGCTATCGAGCTTAAATAATATTTTTTCTTTGTAAATCTTCAATCCCCAATAGATTATTGCTCTCCTGTTTAGGGCTATGTTATAATTTAATATCTTATTAAATACATTTTTAACATTACAAAGTTGTTCTTAAGAGGTTGTGTAGTAAAGGAAATTCTAGATTCTATTTTGTGTATTAATAGGCATTTAATAGATAGTACTTTGCCTTCTACTGAACATTCTCTTTAAAGAAGGGTATGCAACACCTCTAGTGGAGAAAACTCACAAAACTGGCAACAAGGAATCTCCATTCCTTGTTGCCAAATGTTGTTGCCAGAGAATAATGGGAAGGCTTGTTTATTTTTTGTAGGCTATGGTCTGTATATACTGTATTCTATTGGTCATGCAACTCCCTATCCCTGCCACATTCAAATTTTACTAACTCCTCTTGCTCCCGACAACGGCACCAAGATGGCCATTTGATTACTTTTCTGCTAGATTTTGACAGCTGTTTACATAAATAAGGACTTTAATATGTGGCTCAAAAATAATAATAAGAGTGCTAGTACATTAAACAAATGAAGTGGGATATTTTCCTCTTGCTTTTAGTTGTTTGTTTTGACATGATTCCCGCATTCTTCACTTTTGTAAAAAAAATGCAGTCTGATTATAATGTACAAATGAATAATTTTCACTGCTAGTGCACTTCTACGACCATCCAACCTCACTAACCATGGATCGGCTAGGACAGAATTCACAATGTTCAAAAAATATTTTAATCAGAAATTATTTCAATTGTATATTTAACTATTACATCAATGTACATATTTAGTATGTACTGCACATATATAATATACAAAATAGTATGTTAACAATATAACTTAAATAAATATAAAATGATTCAAGTTATAATTACTGCTTAATGTAATTATTTAAAATTTAAATGATAAATTATCATTTATCATTAAATTTCTATACTCATTTTAATACTTAATTTTATTTGTTTAACAAATAATTTATTGTACATAAAAATGTATTTTTAGAGTAAAAAAGAGAATGTTTGTTATTTTGGTTTTTACATTTTGAATATTTCATGATTAGATAGGAAGCATTTTTATATCTTTTCTTAAAATATGTACAAGTTTTATTTTATTATTATTTTAGTGTATTTAGTTCAGTGTTTTCAACGAGAAAGATTATTATTTATTCTCTTAAAATTTTAACTATAATTTAGAATTTTGTTAAATCTTCAATCCAAAATAATATAAATTTCCTGTGAGAAAAAGTGGGAGTTGATTCTATAAAATTTTAAGTTCTTGAACTTGGACAAAAAATAAATTGAAAGAATACGGACAAAATTACAAATATTGATTGTATCACAATACTTATTAATTAAAAGAGTTCATTAACTTATTTCAAAAATAAAAGAATCTCATTTATTAATTTATCAACTGATAGAAACAGCTATTAATATTGCAATTAAGAATTTAATAATGTAATAATAAAAGAATAAATTTAGAAATCTAAAATGAAAAATTGTTTTAAAAATACAGAAACAAAAATGCATTAATACAAAAAGAAATTTTTATGTTAAGACAAAAATGAGTTTGCTTATGTTTATAGTGAATGTATATCAGTTATATGTATCATCACAGACTACAAGAATGTTTAATTACTACATAATCTTTTTTAGAACTTTATATAATAATAGCCCTACAGAAAGTATGAAATATTTAAAAATTATCATGTGTAAGATTTGTTTTCACATAATGCAGTTATCTTTTGAGATTTGGAGGTTAATTTATCATCTAGTTTTGTCAGATTTGCCGTCGTTAATCATAGATACTCGTAATTATTTATTGTCAAATTCGTCAAAAATTACTTTGAAAAATCAGCATATTTTGTATTTAATCAATCATTTTTCTGTTAAGAAAAGTTTCATTCACACTTATTTTTTTATAGATTGTTTATCTACAAAAATAATACATCTGTAGTTAAGTAGCAATAAAGGCATCATATATAACACTATTGCATGCTTAATTATTTGTGAAAAAATTAAATTACATTATAAAAGAGTTGATTTATATAAAGTCAATATTGATTGAAATATTAAAAGCATTTTTAAACATCAGACTTTGATAAGTGATTATCTGAATATTTGTGATCTTAACATTAGATCCGAATGGAGATATTTGTTAAAACAGGTATCTTAAATGCTATCTACTATTTTGTTGCATATATCAATTCACTTTTTTCCAAACTATATTTTATAGTTATAGAAATGCTGAAGACAAAGACATTCTCTCTCTCTCTCTCTCTCCAACGAAAAAACCTAAAACAACGATCTAATGAAANGAAAAAATTAAATTACATTATAAAAGAGTTGATTTATATAAAGTCAATATTGATTGAAATATTAAAAGAATTTTTAAACATCAGACTTTGATAAGTGATTATCTGAATATTTGTGATCTTAACATTAGATCCGAATGGAGATATTTAAGGGCACGTGGTTAAAACCAGTGTAAACCAGTTCTAGTTTTGATTACCTTTGGATTTATTTCTGTGGATTGTTATGTGTTTTGTTGGTAACTTTTGTTATTTTGTGTTTATTGCATCTTTTGGTGAATTGATTATTTTTAATTCTTGAATATACAGATCATGGTACAACTGAATAGGGCCAAACTAGTAATTTGGCTGAAATGCATATTGTAAGAAGTGTGTTAATAAATAAAACATTTTTAGACTCAAAAATTAAATTTTTGCAGTTGCTACCGTATGAGGCTCTCCTATAGCGTGGAGCAATCGTCAACTGCAGTGCCACCTAACAGGAACAATTGTCGTTAGTAACTTTTTCGTGGAGTTGCACGACCAGTAGAATATACAAACCATGATGTAAGTCATTCATGTAGACCAGGGGTCCCCANCAATTCTCATCACACTTAAACTGATCATTGTTATTTATTTGCGTGTTTGATCATTATGAAAATTTTAGATTTTCAATTTTGTACCTGAAGAAAATATAAATAAAATTAATTATCACGAAATGTTTGTTGGCAATCCACTTTTATTTTAAATAATATTTAATTAATTACAGATTCACATCCATGTGCTTGGAAATAATTAATGTACGGTACCTTGCCAAATTATTAGACCCACTGACTAAAATCATACTTTTTGTACTATTTTCTTCTCTGTTTCATAATATTGTGTAAGGAATGAGTATTTTTTTTACTATTATATCACAAACACTTGTAATAAATTTTTTATATGGCAACTGTAAATAGACAAATCAACTTTCTACTACAAAAAGAGAAATTGAAAGTTCTTACTAAGGCATGGCACCATAGTCCATTGATAACAAAAGTAAACAAATATATAAAGTGTATTCTTTATTATGTAGAAGTACTACTGGCTGTTAAGAGTGGTCATACAAAATGAGCAGTTGATTTTGAAAGTGGGGCAAGTCCATTTTATGCTATTGCTAGATATTTAATGGTTGCATTTGAATAAGTTTAAAAATATTTGTAAGCAGTAATACTTATTTTATATTTTTTTGGTGTTGTTTCATGTAAATTTAATATGCAATAATGATTATCTGTGTTAGGTGAAAAAATCATGATTTTGGTATGTGCCAATGGACTTACCTCACTTTCAAAAGCAATGATTTGTTGAAAATGTTGATTTTCTTTGAATGAAATGTAATTATAATAACAAAAAATTGAATATTTTATTTATTTACATATTTATTTTATTTCAACATTTCATACTTCTTTCAANTTTTTTTTTTTTTTTTTTTTTTTTTTTTTTTTTTTTTTTTTTTTTTTTTTTTTTTTTTTTTTTTTTTTTTTTTTTTTTTTTTTTTTTTTTTTTTTTTTTTTTTTTTTTTTTTTTTTTTTTTTTTTTTTTTTTTTTTTTTTTTTTTTTTTTTTTTTTTTTTTTTTTTTTTTTTTTTTTTTTTTTTTTTTTTTTTTTTTTTTTTTTTTTTTTTTTTTTTTTTTTTTTTTTTTTTTTTTTTTTTTTTTTTTTTTTTTTTTTTTTTTTTTTTTTTTTTTTTTTTTTTTTTTTTTTTTTTTTTTTTTTTTTTTTTTTTTTTTTTTTTTTTTTTTTTTTTTTTTTTTTTTTTTTTTTTTTTTTTTTTTTTTTTTTTTTTTTTTTTTTTTTTTTTTTTTTTTTTTTTTTTTTTTTTTTTTTTTTTTTTTTTTTTTTTTTTTTTTTTTTTTTTTTTTTTTTTTTTTTTTTTTTTTTTTTTTTTTTTTTTTTTTTTTTTTTTTTTTTTTTTTTTTTTTTTTTTTTTTTTTTTTTTTTTTTTTTTTTTTTTTTTTTTTTTTTTTTTTTTTTTTTTTTTTTTTTTTTTTTTTTTTTTTTTTTTTTTTTTTTTTTTTTTTTTTTTTTTTTTTTTTTTTTTTTTTTTTTTTTTTTTTTTTTTTTTTTTTTTTTTTTTTTTTTTTTTTTTTTTTTTTTTTTTTTTTTTTTTTTTTTTTTTTTTTTTTTTTTTTTTTTTTTTTTTTTTTTTTTTTTTTTTTTTTTTTTTTTTTTTTTTTTTTTTTTTTTTTTTTTTTTTTTTTTTTTTTTTTTTTTTTTTTTTTTTTTTTTTTTTTTTTTTTTTTTTTTTTTTTTTTTTTTTTTTTTTTTTTTTTTTTTTTTTTTTTTTTTTTTTTTTTTTTTTTTTTTTTTTTTTTTTTTTTTTTTTTTTTTTTTTTTTTTTTTTTTTTTTTTTTTTTTTTTTTTTTTTTTTTTTTTTTTTTTTTTTTTTTTTTTTTTTTTTTTTTTTTTTTTTTTTTTTTTTTTTTTTTTTTTTTTTTTTTTTTTTTTTTTTTTTTTTTTTTTTTTTTTTTTTTTTTTTTTTTTTTTTTTTTTTTTTTTTTTTTTTTTTTTTTTTTTTTTTTTTTTTTTTTTTTTTTTTTTTTTTTTTTTTTTTTTTTTTTTTTTTTTTTTTTTTTTTTTTTTTTTTTTTTTTTTTTTTTTTTTTTTTTTTTTTTTTTTTTTTTTTTTTTTTTTTTTTTTTTTTTTTTTTTTTTTTTTTTTTTTTTTTTTTTTTTTTTTTTTTTTTTTTTTTTTTTTTTTTTTTTTTTTTTTTTTTTTTTTTTTTTTTTTTTTTTTTTTTTTTTTTTTTTTTTTTTTTTTTTTTTTTTTTTTTTTTTTTTTTTTTTTTTTTTTTTTTTTTTTTTTTTTTTTTTTTTTTTTTTTTTTTTTTTTTTTTTTTTTTTTTTTTTTTTTTTTTTTTTTTTTTTTTTTTTTTTTTTTTTTTTTTTTTTTTTTTTTTTTTTTTTTTTTTTTTTTTTTTTTTTTTTTTTTTTTTTTTTTTTTTTTTTTTTTTTTTTTTTTTTTTTTTTTTTTTTTTTTTTTTTTTTTTTTTTTTTTTTTTTTTTTTTTTTTTTTTTTTTTTTTTTTTTTTTTTTTTTTTTTTTTTTTTTTTTTTTTTTTTTTTTTTTTTTTTTTTTTTTTTTTTTTTTTTTTTTTTTTTTTTTTTTTTTTTTTTTTTTTTTTTTTTTTTTTTTTTTTTTTTTTTTTTTTTTTTTTTTTTTTTTTTTTTTTTTTTTTTTTTTTTTTTTTTTTTTTTTTTTTTTTTTTTTTTTTTTTTTTTTTTTTTTTTTTTTTTTTTTTTTTTTTTTTTTTTTTTTTTTTTTTTTTTTTTTTTTTTTTTTTTTTTTTTTTTTTTTTTTTTTTTTTTTTTTTTTTTTTTTTTTTTTTTTTTTTTTTTTTTTTTTTTTTTTTTTTTTTTTTTTTTTTTTTTTTTTTTTTTTTTTTTTTTTTTTTTTTTTTTTTTTTTTTTTTTTTTTTTTTTTTTTTTTTTTTTTTTTTTTTTTTTTTTTTTTTTTTTTTTTTTTTTTTTTTTTTTTTTTTTTTTTTTTTTTTTTTTTTTTTTTTTTTTTTTTTTTTTTTTTTTTTTTTTTTTTTTTTTTTTTTTTTTTTTTTTTTTTTTTTTTTTTTTTTTTTTTTTTTTTTTTTTTTTTTTTTTTTTTTTTTTTTTTTTTTTTTTTTTTTTTTTTTTTTTTTTTTTTTTTTTTTTTTTTTTTTTTTTTTTTTTTTTTTTTTTTTTTTTTTTTTTTTTTTTTTTTTTTTTTTTTTTTTTTTTTTTTTTTTTTTTTTTTTTTTTTTTTTTTTTTTTTTTTTTTTTTTTTTTTTTTTTTTTTTTTTTTTTTTTTTTTTTTTTTTTTTTTTTTTTTTTTTTTTTTTTTTTTTTTTTTTTTTTTTTTTTTTTTTTTTTTTTTTTTTTTTTTTTTTTTTTTTTTTTTTTTTTTTTTTTTTTTTTTTTTTTTTTTTTTTTTTTTTTTTTTTTTTTTTTTTTTTTTTTTTTTTTTTTTTTTTTTTTTTTTTTTTTTTTTTTTTTTTTTTTTTTTTTTTTTTTTTTTTTTTTTTTTTTTTTTTTTTTTTTTTTTTTTTTTTTTTTTTTTTTTTTTTTTTTTTTTTTTTTTTTTTTTTTTTTTTTTTTTTTTTTTTTTTTTTTTTTTTTTTTTTTTTTTTTTTTTTTTTTTTTTTTTTTTTTTTTTTTTTTTTTTTTTTTTTTTTTTTTTTTTTTTTTTTTTTTTTTTTTTTTTTTTTTTTTTTTTTTTTTTTTTTTTTTTTTTTTTTTTTTTTTTTTTTTTTTTTTTTTTTTTTTTTTTTTTTTTTTTTTTTTTTTTTTTTTTTTTTTTTTTTTTTTTTTTTTTTTTTTTTTTTTTTTTTTTTTTTTTTTTTTTTTTTTTTTTTTTTTTTTTTTTTTTTTTTTTTTTTTGTAAAGCCTAAGGACTGAAGAGGAGTCATTAAGACCCAAAATGCATTTCCTTTAATAAAAAATACATAAATCAACTGTTCCTTGTGTGATGTGTTACTGAAGAAAGAAATCTACTGGCTTTTAACTCTTTAAAGTCTATAAAAACCCAGTAATGGAAACCTAATTAAATGAAAACATTGTTCGCAGAAATATCAAGATCATTGAAAGGTCAAAAATATTACTTTATTTTAGATTTCCTGTCTGAAATTTTATTATTTTCCTGTCTATCAGGTCCATTCCACCCATAAATTCATTGTAGATCTGTGCAATGTTTGGACACTAGTTTCTTCTCTCTTTCTTTTCTCCCTTTGATGTCTTTCTCATCCAAATCATATTCTTCATTGTTCTGATCAATACACAACAATTCATCAATTTCTCTTATAAAAGTTTGAATTGTCTACTGCACTATTTACTTGCCATGGTTTCATTTTTGAATGTTTCATGTAAAAAACACTAACACTAAAATTTAAAATCCATAATAAACATTGACTTAGAAACTTTAATCCTTCTGTAACCCTTCACACAGAATGGGACAGCCCTGTACCAATTACTTACTCTGAGTGATAAATCCTGCATTTCAAGAAAAAAAGAACCCACTGGGATTGCCCCCACAATTCTAAAGATAACAACTTCCACAATTATTGCAATAGAAAAACAATATTTAATTTTAAAGAAATGGGACACCTGTGTACCATCTGCTTCAAAGGGTTAAAACAGGTATCTTAAATGCTATCTACTATTTTGTTGCATATATCAATTCACTTTTTTCCAAACTATATTTTATAGTTATAGAAATGCTGAAGACAAAGACATTCTCTCTCTCTCTCTCTCTCCAACGAAAAAACCTAAAACAACGATCTAATGAAATGTCGATGTGATCTGGACAAAATGTCACAAAATTTGCATATTAACTATTTTAGCAGATATATGTCAACAAATGACTTGTCATTTTCTGCACACTTCAAATGTTTATGTAGATTTGATAAGTGGCTTTGAAATTATCTTTGGAAGTTTTATGTTGGACTCTAAACAGACCGCATCGTAGAGGATCTCGCAATTCAACACCTCGTCTGGAGACATTGCTATCGAGCTTAAATAATATTTTTTCTTTGTAAATCTTCAATCCCCAATAGATTATTGCTCTCCTGTTTAGGGCTATGTTATAATTTAATATCTTATTAAATACATTTTTAACATTACAAAGTTGTTCTTAAGAGGTTGTGTAGTAAAGGAAATTCTAGATTCTATTTTGTGTATTAATAGGCATTTAATAGATAGTACTTTGCCTTCTACTGAACATTCTCTTTAAAGAAGGGTATGCAACACCTCTAGTGGAGAAAACTCACAAAACTGGCAACAAGGAATCTCCATTCCTTGTTGCCAAATGTTGTTGCCAGAGAATAATGGGAAGGCTTGTTTATTTTTTGTAGGCTATGGTCTGTATATACTGTATTCTATTGGTCATGCAACTCCCTATCCCTGCCACATTCAAATTTTACTAACTCCTCTTGCTCCCGACAACGGCACCAAGATGGCCATTTGATTACTTTTCTGCTAGATTTTGACAGCTGTTTACATAAATAAGGACTTTAATATGTGGCTCAAAAATAATAATAAGAGTGCTAGTACATTAAACAAATGAAGTGGGATATTTTCCTCTTGCTTTTAGTTGTTTGTTTTGACATGATTCCCGCATTCTTCACTTTTGTAAAAAAAATGCAGTCTGATTATAATGTACAAATGAATAATTTTCACTGCTAGTGCACTTCTACGACCATCCAACCTCACTAACCATGGATCGGCTAGGACAGAATTCACAATGTTCAAAAAATATTTTAATCAGAAATTATTTCAATTGTATATTTAACTATTACATCAATGTACATATTTAGTATGTACTGCACATATATAATATACAAAATAGTATGTTAACAATATAACTTAAATAAATATAAAATGATTCAAGTTATAATTACTGCTTAATGTAATTATTTAAAATTTAAATGATAAATTATCATTTATCATTAAATTTCTATACTCATTTTAATACTTAATTTTATTTGTTTAACAAATAATTTATTGTACATAAAAATGTATTTTTAGAGTAAAAAAGAGAATGTTTGTTATTTTGGTTTTTACATTTTGAATATTTCATGATTAGATAGGAAGCATTTTTATATCTTTTCTTAAAATATGTACAAGTTTTATTTTATTATTATTTTAGTGTATTTAGTTCAGTGTTTTCAACGAGAAAGATTATTATTTATTCTCTTAAAATTTTAACTATAATTTAGAATTTTGTTAAATCTTCAATCCAAAATAATATAAATTTCCTGTGAGAAAAAGTGGGAGTTGATTCTATAAAATTTTAAGTTCTTGAACTTGGACAAAAAATAAATTGAAAGAATACGGACAAAATTACAAATATTGATTGTATCACAATACTTATTAATTAAAAGAGTTCATTAACTTATTTCAAAAATAAAAGAATCTCATTTATTAATTTATCAACTGATAGAAACAGCTATTAATATTGCAATTAAGAATTTAATAATGTAATAATAAAAGAATAAATTTAGAAATCTAAAATGAAAAATTGTTTTAAAAATACAGAAACAAAAATGCATTAATACAAAAAGAAATTTTTATGTTAAGACAAAAATGAGTTTGCTTATGTTTATAGTGAATGTATATCAGTTATATGTATCATCACAGACTACAAGAATGTTTAATTACTACATAATCTTTTTCATAGCATTAGTCCAACAGAAAGTATGGGTAGTATAGTACAAAAATTTTCACATAATGCAATTATCTTTTGAGATTTGGAAGTTAATTTATCATTTGGTTTTGCCAGATTTCCCAGTGTTAATCATAGACACTTGTAATTATTTATTGTCAAAGTCATCAAATAAAATTACTTTGAAAGATTAGCACAGTTTGTATTTAATCAATCATTTTTCTGTTAAGAAAAGTTTCATTCACACTTATTTTTTTATAGATTGTTTATCTACAAAAATAATACATCTGTAGTTAAGTAGCAATAAAGGCATCATATATAACACTATTGCATGCTTAATTATTTGTGAAAAAATTAAATTACATTATAAAAGAGTTGATTTATATAAAGTCAATATTGATTGAAATATTAAAAGCATTTTTAAACATCAGACTTTGATAAGTGATTATCTGAATATTTGTGATCTTAACATTAGATCCGAATGGAGATATTTAAGGGCACGTGGTTAAAACCAGTGTAAACCAGTTCTAGTTTTGATTACCTTTGGATTTATTTCTGTGGATTGTTATGTGTTTTGTTGGTAACTTTTGTTATTTTGTGTTTATTGCATCTTTTGGTGAATTGATTATTTTTAATTCTTGAATATACAGATCATGGTACAACTGAATAGGGCCAAACTAGTAATTTGGCTGAAATGCATATTGTAAGAAGTGTGTTAATAAATAAAACATTTTTAGACTCAAAAATTAAATTTTTGCAGTTGCTACCGTATGAGGCTCTCCTATAGCGTGGAGCAATCGTCAACTGCAGTGCCACCTAACAGGAACAATTGTCGTTAGTAACTTTTTCGTGGAGTTGCACGACCAGTAGAATATACAAACCATGATGTAAGTCATTCATGTAGACAGTAACATTATTAAACAACGAAATAAAATATCATCATCACACCCTATATTTCCTACTTTCAATTTTTAGACTGTCCCAGGTTGAAGTTCTGAAAATCTGGTTACTTTATTTTAACTCAATAGTTGTTGGATGTTGACTAGCTAAAACTAACATGATTATTGTGTAATTTGATATCAATTTGTTCTTGTTATGAAACATTTTCAAGTTGTTAATGAATGGCTTAGAATGTATAACTATTAATACTAACACAAGGAGTTATGATTCATATTCTACTTGGAACAGACTTAAAATGAATAGATATTTCAAAATTATCTTTATTAAACTTGTACGATTATAATTGTTATTGTCTCTTGTCACAAATTCTTTGAACATTAATTTCAGTAAATAGCATAAAAAACAGCTTGGTAAAATCTAGCAATTTAATTTATTGTTTGGCTAGCACAGAACTGAACAACTGTGTACCCTTTCTACATCACTATTTTAAATAACAATTTCATAATTATTATTCTATGTTTGTTCATTTTTCCAATGGTCTTATGCTGCAATTTTATAGTGTAATAATACTAATGTAGATTTATACCTAAGAAATAATAATATTTAAATTAATGCCAAATGATTGGCAAATTACACCAGGCTATATTAATACTGCTGATTACTATATTGAATAACCAATATGGTTATATCTAAATTAGTAATTCTGGAAGTGGAGATCGGATGGAGGTCCTGATAGCTTAACCGGCAATGTGTCCGTGGGAGTTGCAAGTTTGAGTCCCGCTTCTTTTATTCTAGAACCTTCTGAATTAATTATTAAGTTTATCGAAAGATGGCATGTAACACCACATCTAGGCCAAGTTATATGACATTTAATTAGTAATTAGAAGTATTAATATAACCTGACATAATTAGGCAATTGTTTGACATTAATCTAAAAATTAAGCTTACAGATGTTTATATTAGTAATATTTAAATAAAGGGACACGAGAAAATGAAGAAAATTTATGTAAATTTTATTTATTTCGACTTAAATGGAAGACTTTAACACATCATCTATTCACATATTCAGAGAAAACATTGTATTGATATATAGTGAGAATTAGCAGTCTCAAATCAATACATTATGAAACAGGTAATTTGATGAAATGTTCTCTTCCATTAGAATTTAATACATGAATTCAAACCACCATTTAAAAACTTTTAAAGCTCATATATATCTTATCTAAAATATCAATGGATCATTATATAAATTATTTTGAACTAAAGTATAATAAATTGTCATTTAAACAGGTAATGTGTACAGTATATCACAAATGTATGCAATCACTTCAGAAAACAAACTTTATTTAAAAATTATTACAATACTGTGTGTATATATATATATATATATACTGTATATGCATATAATACAACAGATTTTGAACAAAGGATCTCACAAAAATTTGCATGTTTTAACAATTCTAAATATATATAACATATAGTGATTTCCAATCAAAACTTAACAAATAAAGCTTAAATTGTGCATTTTCAGGACACGTTAATGGTTATTATCTTATAGTTACGTAAAATATCTTAAAGATACAAATACATTAATTCATAGCAATGGTAAAGTAATGATTCTTTTGCTGTTAGCATACTGTTTTAATTAAAATATAAAATGTTTATAAATACAGAAATGCTTAAAGATATATAAATTATACAACAAAAATTTAGTAACAACAAATATTAACATTCTATGAAAATAGTAAGGATTTAAGTTCTGACGTAACTTACTTCGATGTATCGAAAATATATCTGTATGCTAATTTGTCTCGTCGAGAGTAACGACGATCCCAATTATCGACGGATCGAATCACTTGTCTATTAATTATATAATTATTAATTATCTTTTTAAATTGTGTATCATAAATATAGTTCTTTAACCCGTTTCAGGTACCACAGTCATTTTGACCCAGGCACTTTTAAAAGTGCTATAAAAATGGAAGTGGTTAATTTTCTAGGTTTATTGCATTATGTATTTTCTTTCTGCCAATTCAGTATATATACTAATGGAGACTTACATTGCTTTATTGGTGTAAGATATTTTATGGATTTTATACTTTTGAAGTCACACAGATATCAAGGTACAGTACAGTAGTTTTTCTGTTACATAGCATTTAAACTAGATTTTATGTTATTTGTTAGAATAAAATTAGAAATAGGTATAATTCCTTGCATGTCTCATTAGTTATTCCAATGTAGGACTATGTTTTTGTTCTGATACAACTTATTAGTTTCTTATTGTAAACTCTTTTCACTTGACGAATGGATTCCTATATCATCAAGCAATGTCAGATACACATCACCGAAGAATGTCTTATTACGGAATTAAAACAAATAAGTTCAAGCAGGTATGACAGTTGTAGAAAGGAAATAAGTGCTCCAGATGTCATCACCTATTGGAAAGTTTTAGAAATAAAGACAGCAAGACAAGTAATCAGTGCAATGAATGAAATAACTACATTTACAGTAATTG